>NC_072432.2:8560000-8775000 GCF_028878055.3 Symphalangus syndactylus | reverse complement strand
CAAGTCAATATTGAGTAGAAGGAAACCAGGGCCTGATGTTCTGTCAGGTCATCAGGACGGAGACACTGTGGAGAGGAAGCTTTTGAGGCTGTGAGATTAGGAGAGAAGCATGGAGTGTAGAGCAGGCACTAGGCCTCTCTTCACCCAAAATCCAAAACCCCACTTATGCCAGACACACCCAATACTTTCTGCTGAGATCCTCAATTCTCTTAAAGCTTTCATAATAAGGCCGGGCGGGGTGGCTAATGCCTGTATTCCCAGCACTTTGGGAGGCCGAGGCGGGGGGATCACCTGAGGTCAGGAGTTCAAGACGAGTCTGGCCAACATGGTAAAAACCTGTCTCTACTAAAAATACAAAAATCAGCCGGGCTTGGTGGTAGGCGGCTACAGCTAGTCGTAAGGCTGAGGCATGGGAATTGCTTGAACCCAGGAGGCAGAGGTTGCAGTGAGCCAAGATCATGCCACTGCACTCCAGCCTGGGGGATAGAGTGAGACTCTGTCACAATAAAAAAAAAAAGTTTTCATAAATTGGGATGTTTCCTCTATTCCTTCCCCTGTCTCATTCTTGAGGGATTGAAGATAGTGTTTGAAATCTCATTGGCAACCCTTCCTGCTCCCTTTCCCAGCATTTCCATGACCTTATCCACTCTAACAAGCCCTGTTTCCTCCCTGCTTCTGCCACTTGCTGAACACAGCACCTTGGCATTGCTGTCCTACATACTCCATTCTAGCCATGACAGCTCTTCTGGAACACAATCTCCTACTACCCGCTAGGTCTGAGTGACTAACATAAAATTCTCCCTGGTCTGTCAGTATTTGAAATACAGTCGCTTGTCTTGAAATGTTTATTGTCACTTGTTCTTCGTATAAGATGAGCATTTAAAATACACACACACACACACACACACACACACACACACATATACAGGTATATCTAAGGGTTTACTATGTGCCAAGAAGCGTGCTGGAATCCTTTCATAAATATGTCCTCCATCATTCCTGAGAACAATCCTATTAAAATGTGATGTGAATGCATTTCTCATTCATTAAGTGTGTGTGTTTTTGTGCGTGTGTGTGTGTGTGTGTGTGTGAGAGAGAGAGAGAGAGAGAGAGAGAGAATATGACATCCATCTGATAACAGAGACCTGATCTCAGTTTCCCCGCCTGGGTACTGCTTATAGAAATTGATTTTGGACTTCGAGGTAGAATAAGATGCAAGATAGCCCTAGGGGAACCCTGATAAATTAAAGGAGAAAATGCCCGTAGGGAGACGCCATGCTGAGTCCCCACAGAGCCCAGTTCAGCTGGGGATGTTGCTCTGAGAACATGCAGATGAATGTCTTATTTGTTTTGGGCTTCTTAGACTTCAATCAATTCCAGGAACCTCTTTTAGGGTTTACTATGCAGCCAAGTGTAAAATGCATCTGATTTTTAGGAAATTTGCTAAAAGAAGCTATACAACTCATGCCAAAAACCTCTCCACAGCAGCTAAAAGTTCCATTAAAGTATGTCATTAAACACATGCTCCAAAAAGGTTTTGTATCTCGTTTTGTTCTCTGGGGTCTACATGTTGAAGTAAAACATCTTCACTAACTTGGGCATCTGATGTTAAAATACTAAAAATAATGGACAAAATTATGACAAGGAGAAGGCAAGGCTGGGACGGGCCACAGTGAATAAAAATTCAGTCTGTTTTCCCAAACCCACTGCCATGCTAACTGGTCTGCGTCTGCTTCTCTCAGTGATTCCACAAGCGATGGTCCCAGTGTCCCTAGTGGCAGTGGCATGGAACTGTCTCAGGGCCAACCTCCAAGGATACAGCATTCAAGTGCCTTTACTCACACCGGAGCTGTGAGCTGGGGATTTTCTGTTGCAAGTGACAGACCACCCAATGCAAGCTAAAATTAAAAAGAGGGACTTAGGGGCTTTCATAAACCACTCCATAGCTAGGCCAAGGTTCAGAAGAGCCATCCAGGGGCAAGTGTTTCAGCATCTGTGGTGGCAGCTGCCCTCCAGCGTCCTTCCGGCCTATCCAGGTGCCCCATTCTGTAGGATCTCCTGTGCTCTCCCCACTACCCATCCCCACAGATGAGAGGGAGGTCTCTCTCTCCAGAGAATCCAAAACTCCCCTCATGACTCTCCAGGCACTAAGTAGGATACGTTCTCATCCACAGATCAATCCCTGTGGCCCCTGTGTGGCTTTGTTAACTGACTGACTGTTGACTCCAGTTCAGCCCCGGAGCTGGGCTAGGTCAGGGCCCCCAAATTCCACAGGCAAACTTGGGATGTCTCTGCTCCCTGCAGGTCAAATGTCAGTGCCATTCCCAGGAGCACAGGGAAGGGAGGTGGGCAGCAAAATCCACACATGGACGTTTCCAGGGAATCCATCCCCTTGGTGGGAGGCCAAATGGGTGAGGGTTAGGGTAGGCCCCGGGAATGCCACAGTGAGATATCCACAGTCACTGTCTACTGCAGGCTCATTCTCCACTGAGGAGGCAGGTGGATGAAGACCTGAATGAGACAAGGAGATGAGCCCTCATGAGACCTCGCTGTACAGCTGTACCTGAACTACAGCCACCTCTACTATGAATAAATCTGCTTCCTCTAGATTCACCTCTACTAGACCTAACTCTATTAGTCCTACTTCCATTAGATTCACCTTTACTAGACTTTTCTCTACCAGACCTATCTCTATAAAACCTACCTCTATTAGGCCTAACTCCACTAGATTCACCCCCACTAGATCCAACCCCGCTAGACCCACCTCCACTAGATCCACCTCCACTAGCTCCACCTCCATAAGATCTACCTCCATGAGATCCACCTCCACGAGATTCACCTCCGTGATATCCACCTCTACTAGATCCACCCCCACTAGATCCACCCCCACGAGATCCACCCCTACGAGATCCACCCCCACAAGATCCACCTCCATAAGATCTACCTCCACGAGATCCACCCATAGATCCACCCCCACGAGATCCACCTCCACTAGATCCACCTCCACTAGATCTACCTGCAAAAGATCCACCCCCACAAGATCCACCTCCACTAGATACACCTCCACTAGATCCACCCACACGAGATCCACCCCAAGATACAATTCCACTAGATACACCTCTACTATATACACTTCCATGAGATCCACCTCCAAGAGATCCACCTCCACTATATCCACCTCTACTAGATCAACCTCTATTTGATCAACCTCTACTAGTCTTATCTCCACAAGATCTAACTCTACTAGACCTACCTCTACCAGGCCTATCTTTACTAGACCTACCTCTACCAGGACTACCTTTACTAGACCTGCCTCTACCAGGACTACCTCTACTAGGCCTACTTCCACCAGGTCTACCTCTATTAAACCTCCCTTTACTCGGCCTACTTACAAGTAATGGTGGGATGTTCATGGGTGCGGAGTGGGAACAGGAAAAGGCACATCTGCTGTTAGTCAGGCATTTTGCAGGTGAATTACATATTTTTGCTTTTACTTCCTCTCCCATCAATCTTATTAGACAGTATGCAGCTTGTACAAAGAAGACTAAGTAGAGAGAAGTTAACTTGACCCAATTTGCACAGCTGAGAGGCACAGGAAGGATGAGAAAGCCAGGTTCACTGGTTTCTACATCCTGTGCATTGGGCAGGCTGATGGCATGTGCAGAAGGGAACTCAAGACAGATGGGTGAAGGCACGAGGACTTTGGGTGTCGAGAGCTAGTGGGAGGCTGGGTCACATTAAGTGATATCCAGAAGCAGATATGTGATTGAGAATAGCCACTTTGATTGGAATATGGATGCTAGATTATTTGACAGCAACGCTAGAGACAAGAAGACCATGAATATCTTCAAGTTGTAATTACTAGACTTTGCACAACTCATTTAAGACACAAAACCTTAAAATAATCTTTTAAAATACAAATACCAACCTATACACTCTGTGGAACCTTTTTTCCATATCTCGACATTAAAAAAAAATCTTGATTTTCCTGAAATGTTTAGGTATACAATTTTATACCCTTCTTATGATGGAAGCCTCCAGCTTTGAGCTTCATTTCAGATTTAGCATTTCAGAGCTATATGACTGTATTTTGAAGCTGCAGAACATACTGGTTTATTCCTTCTTCCTTTTCCTCTAAATTAAGGAGGAAACAGGAAAACACCATCACCTCCTCACTCCCTCCTATTTTACCATTTAGGGTTTTGTCTAATCCTAGAGACCTCACTCAGCTCAACGCCTTAATACTTGGTTTTTGTTCCAGGCAACTGAGCCTTAAAAATTATTTCTGTCAGCTGTTTAGACTTCACTGTCTTTCTCCTAACAAATCCCAGATAAAAACAGAACAAAAAAGTAAGAACCAGAAGAGACGTTGAAATCCAAGTCAAGTCCTGTGAATACCTGCCAAGCAGAAGAAAAATGACGGCAGCTCATCTGCCCGCCCCCTCCCTTCAGCATCAGGGTGAAACTCACAGCGGCTGGTGTCCACTGTGCAGCACAGCACTGCATCTCACTATTCTCCCATATCTTATCGTAACAGTAATAGGCTCATTGCAAGCCCAACACCTACTGCACAGCAAGTCCATATGCCAAGACACCAACTTGCAGCAGAGAAAGAGGTTTTGTCTCAGGGACGCAGACAAGGAGACAGGAGGAAACCAAAATCTGTCTCCCAGAGGGGTTTGGGGTTAGATTTTCCTGTTTCTTTGTTTGTTTGTTTGTTTGTCTGTTTGTTTAAGACAGAGTCTCTGTCGTCCAGGCTGGAGTGCAGTGACACGATCTCGGCTCACTGCAACCTCTGCCTCCCTGGCTCAAGGGATTCTCATGCCTCAGCTTACCAAATAGCTGGGATTACAGACGCCCGCCACCATGTCTTGCTAATTTTTATATTTTTAGTAGAGACAGGGTTTCACCATGTTGGCCAAGCTGCTCTCGAACTCCTGACCTCAGGTGATCCACCTGCCTCGGCCTCCCAAAGTGCTGGGATTACAGGTGTGAGCCACCGAGCCCAGCTGAGGTTAGGGTTTTTAAGGGTTTTGGAGTGGGCTGAGGTGTGGAGACCATTGGTTGAAGAGTTCAGGGTGACATCATGAGACAGGGAGAGGAAGAAGCTGTATTCTGACTGATTCCATTACTCTTTGGGGTCTTCAAATTGATGGGCTCAGCTATTTTTCTGGAATTTGAGATCTGAAAAACATCTGAAGCAATTCTTAAACAAAAGCCTTACAGAAATCCTATTTATAGGACTCCTATCTATAGGAATGTGAATGGTCAGTATCTAGTGCTCAGTGATTTCTGTTTATAAGAAATTGGGCCACAGTGCAGCGTGATTAATGCTTAACTATAACCACATTTCTGTCCAGAATTCTTGCTAACTCTGTGAGGACGGCTTCAATATGAAGAACTTCCTGGCGATTGAAATTTATTTTCTATGGTTCTTTGTTGTTCGTACAATTTAGGTACCTAAGCCTAAGAAAATTCTTAGAATCATCTCAGATTTCCAGAGCCTCCTGGCTACAACCAATCTTGGTACCAATTTCTGTATCAGTCAAGTTGTCAGTTGCAACCCACAGTAACTTCGAATGATCTAAGAAGAAAATATATCTGTGAAGAGCCATTGCCTGGCTTAGAAAATGGGTAAAGACAGGCCGGGCATGGTGGCTCACACCTGTAATCCCAGCACTTTGGGAGGCCGAGGTGGGCAGATCACCTGAGGTCAGTAGTTCGAGAGCAACCTGGCCAACACGGTGAAACGGCATCTCTACTAAAAATATAAAAATTCGCCAGACATGATGGTGCATGCCTCTAATCCCAGATGCTTGGGAGGCTGAGGCAGGAGAATCACTTGAACTTGGGAGGCGGAGGTTGCAGTGAGCTGAGATCATGCCACTGCACTCCAGCCTGGGCAACAGAGTGAGACTTCATCTCAAAAATAAAATAAAATAAAAAAAGAAAATGGGTAAAGACAAACAGAGATGAATCTGGAGCCACAGCCAACCTCATCCCTCAGGCAGGTCTACAGAGGTTCTGCTGACGCCATGGCTGCCCCAATTCCAAATCCTGTGTGTCCAGCACCAGAGGCAGGTCACACCTGGCTGCTGGGGTGAGGGACCCTGGCACTGACCATCCCCACCTCTGCCTCTGCAGCTGCTGAAAGGCATTCTCCACCGGCTGGCAGCTTTGTGCCACTAGTTGTGAGTCAGCTCAGGCTTCTAGAACAAAGTACCACAGACTGGGAGGCTTAAACAGCAGCAATTTATTTTCTCAAAACTCTGGAGCCTGAAGGGCAGAGACCAAGGTGCCGGCAGGGGTGGCTCCTTCCCAGCTGTGAGGAGGAATCTGTTCCAGGCCTCTCCTGTGGCTTGTAGATGGCTGTCTTCTCCCTGTGTCTTTTCACATCGTTTTCCCTCTGTAGATGTCTCTGTGCCCAAACTTTTTCTTTTTATAAGGACACCAGCCATAGGGAGTTAGGACCCACTTTAATGACCACATTTTAAATGGATTACCTCCATAATGATCCTACCTCAAATAAGGTCACATTCTCAGGGACTGGAGACTAGGATGTCAACACATGAATTTTAGTGGGGAGCCAATTTTACCCGTGACATTAGTGGTCAAAATTGTCCATACATGTTTGTGTGTGTGTCAGTGTATGTAGTGTGTGCATTAGTGCATACATTACAGAAGCCAGCCTAGCATTTAAATCCATTGTCATTGCTTTAAGGTAAAAGTCTTGGTCATGAGTACACTAGCTGGAAAAATATGTGTGTTTCACAGGAATAAGATTTATGAAGCCATGGAGCGTATAGCTGTTAAAATACATGGAATAAAGCAAAGTCATCTAATAAAAACGTGTGCTTGGCTGTGAAGTGTGAGCCAACTGTAGGGATGCTTCAGAGATGTCCTGTGATTTTTTGTGACTGCAGTAGGTGGCCAAAATGATCCTAATATCTTTAAACAAAGGCATATTGAGGCCCTATTTATGTCTCTCATATTACTTCCAATCTCAGCATCAGCTGTGCAGTCTAACGGGAGAACCTAGATTCCTAACGTTCTCAACTTTTTAACATACTTTAAAAAAAGATAATGTTATTATTCCAGTGAAAGCATTATTCCACCAAAAGATAATGTGCACGTAACCTCTATAGGAAGTGTTGATTTTGTGCACATCTCTGAAATGCTTGACCTGGGTTACAAAGGGAGGCTTTTATTAGAAAGCAGGAACTTAACGCTAAGTCCATGCTTGCAATCAATTCTTTTGTCAAAAAAAGGTACATGAAACAGGCCTGAATTAAGTACAAGATAACATGGCACAGAAAGTCAGGCACATGCTGAGGTCAGGATAAATATGAGAATAACCAAAAAGTTTTGAGCTGGATATAATAAAAAAAAATGGTGGTCACTAATTAAAAGAAAATTGAGGTTGAGGATTGGGAGAGGCACCTCTTAGTTGGGATAATTCCATCTGGGACCATTCTAAATCCCATCTGCCAATGTCCTGAAAAGACACTTTCTCTCCCTGAAATAATTTAAACAAAATCCCCAAATACTTCATAATATTTGTGCATTTCATTGTCTAGTCATTGCCCAGACAAATATTGACAAGCAGTGGGAAACATGTAAGCATTGCTTCTCTACAGGACTTTGCATACTCCCTGTTCTAGCCCACTGCCTCCCAGAAATGCCTTCTTCATGGCCCCTGGGGACTGAAGTACAGGCTACCTTTCCTTCTCTGGCTCCCAAAATGTTACAGGAACTGCTTGGGGGGCAGTTGAACCAATTTTGCAAAATCTAATGTGGGTCAGGGATCAGCTATTTGAGGCTGATGTTCAAACTTTTCGGTAAACATCAACCCTCCCAACTCTAAAAAGGATATATAGATACATATCCAGAGAAATATGTAAACATGTTTTTCCCTAAGATTGCTGTACTTCCTGTATCCAGTCAACCCAGAAATACCACAAGTTCAACCTTTCTCACAGTATTTTTCCACTTCTCTGGGACTCAGCCAGAATCTCAAAGTGCAGAGATGAGCAATAATCATAAAATCTGGGCCTCTTCCAGGAAATGTGTCAAATGAATTCAAATTATTCTCATTAGCATCACTAACAGGAATGGTAATAATGGCTTTCATTGCCAGTGTCCTATGAACCAGGATGGCTGGGAAAAGTGATTGCAAAAATAAAAAAGCGCCTTTTCTACTTGCTCCAGAAAACTGCACGCCCGGCATCTGGGGGTTTGAGGGTGGCGGAGTCCACATCACTCATTCTGAGAAAACAGGCCCAGAGATGTTGACTCAAGATGGTAGCCAGCCCAGGGAAGAGGTCAGAGCTCCTGGCTCAGAGTCCAGGCCATTTTCCACGACTGCACTTAGCGCCCAGCTCAGACCCTGCCAGGAGCCCAGGAGTGAGGACCAGACGCAGCTGCGCTGCAGTGGCTTTTGCCCCTCTGCAGGCCCCTCCCCTTTACCCGGTCTCATAGAAATTCAGCATTCGGGGGCAGCAACATGTTTCCCTGTGAGCACCCCACTGCTCCATCATGATGAGATGACAGTGAACTGGGACACCTCACCTTGATTCTCTTATCTGTAGGATGGTGAAAATAATGGGCCCTACTTCACAGAGGCTGCATGTCTTACCACGGTGCCTGGTCTCTCCACCATCATTATTTTTCCACGCAAAGCATTTCCTGACAAATTGTGAGGAATACATTGAGAACGCAAGTTCAATGTGCATGGTCACTAACTGTGCAGGAAGAGCCCATGGTCTCGGATTCATTCCAGACAATGAGTGAGGCGTTGGTAGGTGGACTCGGTGTGATCCACATTGCTTCCTCACCGACGACTCGGCTTTGGACATTTCTGGAGAATCTAGAATTACTGTAGTCCATAAATGACTTCAGCAGAAATCTCTTCTTAGGTATACACTTCTGGATTTCTGGCATTTAAAAGAGAATGATCATAAAAATGGGTTGCATATGAGCTAGTCTTTTTAACCCATTTCAGTGCTCAAGGAAAAAATAACACTCAATTCTTACAATCTTAACAGCAGAAAGGTAGATATTTTCAAACGCAAACAAAATAAAATAAGAAACTGTGAAATTTACTGAGTGTATTTGAGGGAACCCTATTACTGCCTAGATTTCAAAATACCAGCTTTGAGCAGAAGAAAAGCCACCTGCCTATGAACTTCATCTATATGCACTATGCTGAAACAGTCACATATTCTTTCTCCCATAAAAACCTAGAACAGATGATTCATATAGCCAAGGACTGAGTTAGATTAATTAATTTAGCTAATTTGAAATAATCTGGCATGTTGACAGCATAATTTAGTCTCAGCCCAGTGATTAAAAAAATGGACTTCGAGAGATTCTTCCCCAAGTGTTTCAGCCTTGGAATCATTTTAATTTCATGTTGATCTAATTAGTAATTCCAATCACAGGGGAAAGGAGGAAAAAAAATACCTTTCTTCAGTTCATGGTCAATAACTTTGTACCCATGTGGACATTAGTGCTCTCCGGCTTCTCACTAGGGGCTGGAAGCCTTCCATCTGATAATGGACGGTAATGGATGGATGGCGGATTTGCACAGCGTGTGGTCCCCAGGGGAGGCAGCGGGGCGGCTGACTCAGAGGATGGGAGCCTCGCCGGGGCAGCACAGCCCCCCCCAGCTCCAGACGCATTTCCTCCTGAAAACAGGAAGCGACCTCGGTTTATAATTGCCCCGAAGGGAACATTTCAGCTGTCTCCTCTGTGATTGTACGAAGAACCAGGCAGAGGTCCTGGAAGGTCATGAGGATGGGAATTGAGTCCACGGGGGTCGTGTCTCCCCCCGGGGGGCATGGGGCTCAGCAACACGTGTGGGGCCCTTGTCCCCAAGGCTCCCTCTAGGACTCCCGGGAAAGGCGGCTTGGGTGAACCTGGGTGTGGCGGTTATTACAGGAAGAAAATGGGCTGTATGGGTGATAGATAGGAGTGCAGGGGGAAGGGATAACGGTGGAGCGGGGAAGGGATGGCGCAGGTGGAGCACGGGCGCCTGCAGAACCATGAGGCCTCTCGGTTTCAGAGCCCTCAGGGTCCTGCTCGCCCAGAAAGCCTGCGGGTCCAGCAGCGGGCTTCTGTGTCTTAGGGCAGCTTTTGGAAGTGCTTCCTTTGTCTGCTAATTTTCCTTTACCTTCCTACATTTTGTTTGAAGTCAGAGAAAATTGCCCATTTGGGGGCAACAATGAAGCATTCATCACTCTCGGCAGCTAAGCCATCTCGAGTAGCCCTCAGTCAAACTCTGCTATTTTTACCTCAGAGCACAGAGGCCACAGCGGGTAAAGGACCCTTAAGGTAGCTCATCTAATTTGTGATGGGGCCCAGGATTGTAATCCGCCGTCTTCACAGCCGTCTTCAGGGCCATAAGCCCTGAGCAAGGCTGGTTTCCCATGCGTGTCTGCTTGGGATGGCGAGTTCATCAGGAAAACCAAGCACAGTTGAGAACGGGAACAGCAGCGTACGGCAGTCAGGGCCAGGACCAAGAATGAACCAAGAATGCAAAGGGGCTGGAAGATCCAGGCTCAGTAGTAGCTCAGAAAGGAAGATACACACAAAGCTGACACACAGAGTGAGCCACCGCCGGCACCGAGGTCACGGTACACGGTGAGCCACGCCTGGCCAGGACACGGACACACGGGACACTACTCTCCCTTCGCCCCCCACGCACTGCCTGGTCCCACGCTTCCCCTGGAGCCGCCTCCTTTCCCATCCTCTGCACTCCCTGGTCCACTCAAGTCCCTGCTCTCTCACACTTCCTCCTGAAGCCAGGCTTTCTCAGAATTGCTGGGATCTGCCTCCCGTCTGCAGCTCTGCAGAGCTGGGGGCTTTGCTGCCCCTAAAGCGCTAACTACTCACAGAACGATGTCAAGGCCACCTCTCGTCGTCCACATCCATCTTTTGTCTCCTGCGGAGGGGCTGAGTCCACCCTTTGTGTGGCTTCAGTATTCAGCCGCTGGCTTCCTCACCCGGCCACTGTGAGCTGTCCTTACACAAAACTGGACTGAACTGCTGGGTCAATTCTCAAACCATGCAGAAAAGCAGGGAGGTGCCGGCAAACGCCTGAATGTATCATACTCTTCATTTCCCCGAAGTATTAATTAACATTAGGCCCTGAGATCCACAGTGTATAATCACTCTATATTCAGATACAATAAATTCTAAAATGTGACTATGACCATAGGTAAATATTAAAACAAACAGGCCAGGCGCGGTGGCTCACACCTGTAATCTCAGCACTTTGGGAGGCCGAGGCGGGTGAATCACAAGGTCAGGAGTTCGAGACCAGCCTGGCCAATATGGTGAAACCCCCCCCCCCCATCTCTACTAAAAATACAAAATTAGCCAGGTGTGGTGACGCATGCCTGTAATCTCTGCTACTCGGGAGGCTGAGGCAGGAGAATTGCTTGAACCTGGGAGGTTGCAGTGAGCCAAATCACGCCACTACACTCCAGCCTGGGCAACAGAGCGAGACGCTGTCTCAAAAACAAACAAACAACAAAAACCCAAAGACTGTGGGGTTGGTAGTGAACCTAGGACACCATATTTCTTAGGAGAGTCCCTTTATCTAGGGGATATAGTTAAAATAAGACTCAAAAGGATCTGGAGTGTGTGTAAAGGTGCGAATGGAAACCAGCGGCTATCATCCCTGCCAATAGGGCTAACATTTACGCTGGCTGGGGGGCCCTGGGAGCCCTGCTTCTTCAGGGACATGAGGACACGCTGACAGCAAGGAAGGCAAACGCAGGAAGCCGGTCCCTGCAAGAGTAGAGCATCCACCCACGACACTCCTCGACAGCGGCCGGGGATGGACGGATCCGCACACCGCTCTGCTGAGACAGTACACAGCTCAGCCCCTTCCAAGGGCAAGACCTGCATATTCCAGTCTTGCTGGGATTAAAATCTTTATTTACATTTTCATTTTTGTATTGCCATTTTTTCTCTTCCCTCTGCTGTAAAACTTAAACCCTATCTCAACTGAAATTAGTGCCTTTTTTAATACAAAATATTTATCCTAGTCCTCCTTCGGTCAATTTTGAGGATCATATTAATGCAACAATCAGATAAGAATGGCCCTTATAACACCAAAGCCATCCATTTACTTTCAATTTTAAAGGAAGAAAAAAAAACCTGACTCATTTGGGGCAAGACTGAGAACCAAGTCACTCCTTTTCACACCTTTTCGTTGTGGGTAATAACTGCCCAGCAAGCTTCTGGGCAGGAAGTTGAACAAGAGGAAGCTGAAGAGCGACTAAGGGGCCAGCAGGTAGCTGCCGCCCTTCTCCACTGCTGCAGGGGACAGCGGTAGCCATGTCCACAGCCTGGACCCAAGTCCCTTCTGTGCAGGCATCATACCTGGGAGGAGGAGGCTGCCTCTGGGTTTTTCACGCTTCTGGGCAAAGTCAGGCCCAGTCCCTGAAGTCTGCTGGGGTGGCAAGATGGCGGAGGTTGGGAGCACACTGTGGCCTCCCTGCATGCCAAGGTGTCCTGGTTATACCAAGAGGTGCAAGTGCTATGCTAGCCATGGGGGCTCAGAGCCCAGGGCCCAGGCTGGCCCCTCTCCGGGAGCTGGGCATAGCTATACGGCTCCCTGCTGCTGCAGGCCACGGCCACGCTCACTGCGAGGGTGCCAGGTGCCACACACTGTTGTCTGCTTTGCCAGCTTTTTTTCCCTCTTGCTTTTCCTATCTCTTTCTCTCTAAGATTAGAAAGGAAAAGGCAAGAAAGCAACCTAATTGGGTGATGTGAGGAGCTAGATCTTGTTCAATCCTTCCATGACCATCAAGGCAGGATTATTATTGCACGGATATGTTGCCTACAAGGAGAGAACTAAGGCTCAGAGAGACTGAGGAAGGGCACAAAGCTGCCCAACAGTTCAGTGAAGGAGCTGGGCTTTGGGCTCAGGGCTCAGTCTCTCCGACATCCACGTGGATGCGTTCACAGGTGCGTCTGTCCCAGGAGCATGCCCTGTAGGGCTGCACATTCACACCCTCACGGGCCAGCTGGTGCAGGACGCTACGGGATTTTCCAGGTGGCATCTCTGGTCCTTACAGGGCCACAGCCCTGGGGCTAAGCACATGTGGATATTCACGGTCTTCATCTGAATGTGGCCCTCCCTCTGGGACCCATCACATTCTGGCACTCCAGGCACAGCACTGAGGTCCAGAGCTATTGACACAGCTGAGTGCACACACCTGTCTCCACATCTACCTGCATCCCACCTGCACCCTACCTGAGTCCCTGCTGTGTCCCACCTGCACCCTACCTGAGTCCCTGCTGTGTCCCACCTGCACCCTACCTGTGTCCTACCTGCATCCCACCTGAGTCCTAGCTGCGTCCCAGCTGCATCCCTACCTGCGTCCCTCCTGTGTCCCACCTGCACCCTACCTGTGTCCTACCTACATCCCTCCTGTGTCCCACCTGCACCCTACCTGTGTCCCACCTGTGTCCCTACCTGCATCTCACCTGCATTCCCACCTGCATCCCACCTGGATTCCACTTGCATCCTACCTGTGTCCCACCTACATCCTACCTCTGGCTCTGTGCTGTGCTACAGGACACCATCCTTGCACAACAGGGTGTGGCCCTGGGACTCCCCTGTGGTTCTCTCCTAGAATGGTCACCAGCTATGCCAATCACACTGAACACGCCAATCATGCCAATCACACTGACTGCCTGCAGACACCTCTTGCTGGCTCATGCCTGGTAAGAGCTAATTCAAGAGCAAGATTCCATGGTACCTAGAGACCAGCAGTGCCCACTCAAGAGAAGCTCCTGTAGTCCTGACCCACACCACTCGGTCCTGGATGACAGTGACGAGGAGCTGGGTCCCCTGTCTTGCCGTGGCACTCTGAGGAGGCCATGTCTTCTGCAGCAGCCGCAGCGTGATGCCCATCGATGCCTGGAGATTTTGTCTCCTCCTGTGCCATGCAAGGTGGTACTCATTCAGGACCAAGGTCCTGGCGTCCAGCTCCCAGGACTGTGGGCTGCTGAGGCTGATGGCAAGTGCCTTCATGAAGTGCCCGGGGGTGCCCCTGCAGGGGAGCCCTGCCCAGCTACCACTGGGTCTGGGGGCACAAGCCCCACTCCTCTGCTTCAGTGAGGGCTGCTCTGAAAGGCCCTTCCAGTCCTGAGCCTCCGTGGAAGCTGTCGGGATCCCCTTGTCGGCGTTGTCTGCCCTCCACGAGAGCCTCCCCAGAACCTCTGCCTTGGTCTTTTACCAGGAAACCCAACCACAAGAGTTCCCATCAAACTTCACTTGTGTGGTTAACCTCTCAGCCCTTCCTGTCCCTTCCTGTTCGTTCCTCAGCCAGAATAAGCAGAGTGAGCGAAAAGGGGAGAGTGCCGGAGAGGCAGGGAGAGTGGGCTGCAGCATGGAGATCCTCTCACCTTCAGGGGCACTGCCCAGGTCACCAGCTCCCCCTGAGCTCGCACAGTGAGAAACGCTGACTCAGCACAAGAACGTGGCTATGGGCCACACCCACAGCCCAACTGGATAGGCGAAAATGTAGAAGGGAATAAGGAGATTACCCCTGATTAGTTACCATCCATTTATCTTTATCTGTCATCTATCTATTATCTATGTATTATCTTTCCAAATCTATCTTTTATTATCTATATCTATATCTATCCATATCTATTATCTATATATCTGTTATCGATCTAAATGATCTATTGTCAATTTAGCCATCATCTGCCTAACCTATAACTATTTCATCTGTCATCTGTATGTTATCTATTATCTATCGTCTAATTATCTATCATCTATCCTCTATCTACACGTATACGTACATTCAACAGCATTTTGCATTTATGTAATAGCTGTGTTACAAAAATAGAACTGTACAAAATATAGTATGAGTTTTGGATTTGATCACAACTTAAGGTCATGAGAACCAACTAAGAATTATTGGCAAAAATCTTTGCAAACATAATATCTCACTTGCTGTTTGGAAAATTATATGGTTGAGGTGATACATACTGTGGATTTCACATAAGAAATGTAAAGTTGAACAAACGGTGCTGCTGCCTCTAAGTGGTAGAGCTGGGACCCAAATCCAGGTCTGCTGGCTCCAAACGCCATTCTCCTTCCACAACACAAGCCCTCGCCTCAGCTGCGCTCTGAATGGATTTGAACTCAATTAACTGGCCGTGCCCAGTTGGGTGGTGTACAGAATTGAGGAGCAGCCTCGCCAGGGCAGCCCCCATCCAGTTACCCCTTGATGTGGGTTGTGGGGGCACAAAACCAGCCCTGCCTCTGTGGAGCAGCTGTGCAGGGCTTCCCGGCCCACCAGGTGCCCCTGGACATTGCTACCCAAAGTGTTCCCGCAGACCAGCAGCAAGGGCAGCATCCATGAGCTCCTTAAAAATGCAAACCTCAGGCCTCACTCCAGACCCACCAGCTCAGGATCTGCATCTTAACAAGGCATGGCTCAGGCCAAAAATAATTTTAGATCCATTCCTGAAAAAATGCCAAAAAACAGACAAAGCAAAGTGTAATAATGATAGTACCAGTGTTTTTGAGCATTATTTTGAAGAAGACTGTTTAGTGCAAAAAAAAAAAAAAAATACATGAAAAAAAGGCAGAAAAAGGAAATTCCACAGTTTTTGCTGAATTGAAGTGAAACTCTGTTTGACTCTGATTTATGTGCCAGTCATCCTGACCTGCCATACATTTTGCTTGGCTGGGATGGTGTTCTTGCAGGAGGAGAGACTGCGGAAGTAAATTATTAGCTTTTTAAGTTCTAGGGAACGAGAGAGAAAAGATTAAATGGAATGAATACCTGTTGCCTTCATGCCTGAACTATCCATCAAATCTTATCTTGTTTTTTTACTCTTATCTTGGTTTTTCCTATTAAAGCAAGGGGAATTTTCAACAGCTTTATAAGCTGCTGAAATGGACTGCATAGTCTTCATTAGAAGTGAAGGCCGTGAGAACAACCAGGATTTCAGAAGAAATTCCTTTGCTCAGCTCCTCAGAATCGACATAGATGAAGTTTTAAAAAGCCTGTTATATGTAAAGTAGGTATTCGCCTGGGTGGGGAAGAGGAGAGCGTTTGTCTTGCAATTTTAGTTTTGTCATGACATCTCCACTCTGGCTTTCCATTCCCCAGAAACTGAACTGAATGACACTCTCGGGAAAAGTGACCTTATCATGACAAAATCTATCCCCATGGCCCCGCCAGCTCAAACCATAAACACGGGAGTCACTCCTAATTCCGTTTTCTTCCTTGCCCTCAGTAGCGCAAAGCCATTTGTCTCTACCTCCGAAATCTCTCTCCAGCCCATCTCTTTCCCTTCTGATGCACAGGCTCCAATTTCTCCCTAGACTGCCTTATCTAGCGTTCCTATTAATACATATCAGAGACCTATTTCACAGCCCCGCGTACACGCGTGTCTTTTAACGTTATTCTTCACAACTGTTTTTAAAGTCTGTGAGAGAAATTTGATTAGCTACTCCTTTACAAAGTATGAAGAAAATATTTATATCATTAAATATGTAATTATTTTGATTAATAATTTAATAATAAACAATAATTTATAAATAGTTAATACTAATAAATAATTTACAAATATTTATAATTTATAAATAATAAATAATTATTCATTGTTTAATAGTAATATATAATTAATTGATAAATTAACAATTTAATTATTTAGATTAACTGGTCACCGGTAATTTGTCTTATATGCTAATCCTAACACATGAGGAATTATTCACATAATACAATAATATCATTATTAATATATAATAATATAACATTTCTATAATATTAATATATAATAATATATGATAATAACATTATCTGAGTGATTAACCAATTCCCTGTATGTGTTAGGATTTGCATATAAGACACACCTGCCCCTTTAAGGAATCTGTAATTATGTTGCAGGGACATGACTTACTCTAATGAAGCAAAAAGAGTCTAATAGAAGACGCTGAGAAATGAGTGTCAGGGTTCACAGAGGTTAAAAAATGTAGTTCTTTTGGTAGTTCCATGAGAGCTTCCCGCTGCAGCGCTGGACTCGAGCGCGATGGTGACCCTGGAGTCTCCCTGCATCCGACAGCTTTCAGGAAGCTGCACAGCAGGAACGCTAGAGCCCTTACCCCTGCAGGGCCTGGAGTCTGGGTTCTGAGGCAGCTTCTGTTTCTTTAGTTTGTAGGTTCCGAGGAATCTGCCGTCCACCCTCCAAAATGTCCTAGGCCAGAACACGGGCACGTCTGAAGAGGTCTCTGATATTCATTAATAGGAATTCTGGAGGTAGCTGTCTGCTGGAGTCACTTGGTGTTACTGTCTGTATTAATATATAATAATATAACCTTCCAAAAGCTTGTGCCCCCACCTCTGTGCCCTGCACCCTCCCAGCCGCTTCCCTTATCCCTCATCCCATAAAGAGAGAGGAAGCAGGTGGAGAACTGACCGGAGTCAGAGGCCAAATCCATCCAACAGTCCTGGGGAGTCACGTTCTGTCTAACTTTGCAATATTCCCAAAGTCGTAAGGACTGAATCTTGGTATTGCTTTTCTCACCTTCTTTGGATTCACTCCGGCCCCATTTCTCTTTCTTACTGAGAAAATATCCTTAGATGTTCCAGAGGATAATGTATTTCTCAGAAAAGCAGCCCTGTCCTTTAGGAGACGGGTTGATTACAATCGTAAAAGGGATTCTCACCTGTTTCCTCTCCCTTCTCTTACGGTCACTTGGTAGAATCAGAAAACAGTCTTGAAAGGTCTGTCATTTGCTCTGCATCAGAGCAACTTAAGCTATTGAAACGGGAAGATTGAGGAGACGGTATCAATATTCTTATTTGAGCCAACTCGTTTTGCTGTGGGCCAAGATACAATGTCACAGCATTCGATTCGGCTTCTAGACCAGTGGAGCACGTCCCCCATGGCTCCCAAGTCCCACGGCCAGGTCCTGTTCCCACTGTGGCTCGGAAGGAACATGCCAGAAACACAGCCCACATGGGCCTCCACCACCCAGCAAACTGGGACAAGCTTGGCTGTAGACTCAGGTCTTCTTAAACCCCTGCTCTTCCTTACTTAGACTTCAGAAGATAGGAAATGGCTTTGTTAACAGCCACCAAGAGTCACAGCACCACATGGAATGGAGCCTTCTTCACTGGTTAAAGGAGAAAAAGAGAAGCCCTTTGCTCTGGCCAGCCAGGAGGGACGGGGTTTGCTGATGCCCGGCATTTCTCAGAGCAATGCACCCCGGGGGCCTCAGCCCCACTAAGAAGCCACCTCCATCGGGCCACGGCCTCAGCGTGGGCCCTGGAGATGCCAGCCTCCATCCTCCATGGATCCTCAAGGGGAAGCTCCAAGCGAGAGCCCACGGAGAGGCGGAGCCTCCGTCCATCTCGGGGGTTTCCAGACCTTCGTGATGAATCAAACCTCTTTTTCAAATGTGATTTCACCCCAAACGCCAATGTGTGAAAGCAGATAAACACAGAAAGCCATTGTAAAAGTCAAGAGAAGGAGAAGGGCTGTTGGGGGCTGATCGTTGCTTCCAAATTCATCTGTTGCAGCCTAGACCCTTGGTTCCCCAGAATGTGACTGCACCTAAAGAGGTAATTAAGGTCAAAGGAGGCCAACAGGGTGGGCCCTAATCCAACCTTCCTGGAGTCCTTCTAAGAAGAGGAAATTAGGACACAGACACAGAACGAGGGACGGCCCTGAGGGCGGGGGAGAGGACACCATCCACAAGCCACAGGGAGAAGCCGCAGGAGAAACCGGCCCTGTGGACAGCTTGATGCCAACTCCCAGCCTTGAGGACCTTGAGACAACCAATGCCCGCTGTTTACGCTGCCCATCTGTGGTGCTTTGTTACACGGGCTTGTTGACGTGAGGCTGTGCCTGTTCTCCTGACAGCTCCTGCTCTCCCCAGACTCTATTCACGCACCTGACACTCCTTGGAATGCTATTATTTGAAACCCACCGATCTAATTCCATCCTCTCATTGTGGAATCCCATTGTGGAATGTAAGTCCATTAGGTGCTCCCAGCCCAGGGCAGAAAGGACAAGGGTCGTGACAGCCACGCTGGCTTCCTGTCCTTCCCACAGCAGTACAGTGGGATGGCCCGGCTGGGTCCGGGCACACTCGTCCCTGCCGGCTCCTGGGTTCTGTGCTATTAGAGACACAGCCGGGAGCCTCTGGCCCACTCCGCCCCGCCCGTATCAGACGTGCTTCTGGGAAGGTGTATCTGAAACCTGATTTGCAGTTCATATCCCACCACCTTTGTTAGGTGATGCTTAAATCACTTTCTTTTTCTAACTCACAATTAAGCACAGGTGCTTATCTCACCAGATGATTCTAATGACTAATCCTCAAACACATGGAGTGATCTAAATTTTTCTTTTCTCAGACAAGCACAGAGGACAGAGGACATACTCTCCTGGTGTGAAAAGCTCTGTCGCTCTCTGCCTCGGCTGACACAGGCTGCAGGAAGAGCCTGTTCAGAAGAAGGGAGGAATCCCATGGAGGGACGATTTGACCTTGGCCAGCTGGCTGCTCCATCGTGACTTCTTTCATGGAAACAGCATCAGGAATTTGATAAGAGAGATAAAGGAGCAGAGGGCTTCCTGCGGCCACAAAGGCAGTTTTCAGAAAGCAGGTTTTAACAATGATGCCACTGGGGTCTCCATGCTGGGAAGAAAAGGAAGGA
The DNA here is from genome assembly GCF_028878055.3 of Symphalangus syndactylus. NCBI lineage: Eukaryota > Metazoa > Chordata > Mammalia > Primates > Hylobatidae > Symphalangus > Symphalangus syndactylus. The sequence continues at coordinate 8,755,300 of NC_072432.2, read as the reverse complement.
GAAACAGAGATGTTGCCTGTCCGCCTGGGGCCTTGGGAAGCTGGAATTCCGAATCTAGCCCTGCCATTTAAGTGGAAATCACCCACTCAGCCTTCACGCCCAACTCTAGGTTCTCAGTCTGCTCGAGGCTTCATAACAAATGCCGCAGATGGGCGGCTTAAGCCACAGACATGATCCTCTCCCTTTTCGGGGGCTGGATGTCCGAGATCCAGCTGTCCACAGGGCTGGTTCCTCCAGAGGCCTCCCTTCCTGGCTAGTGGATGACGTCTTCTCCCCATGTCCTCAGTCAGTCGTCCCTTTGCGTGCCTCTCTATGCCTTAACCTCCTCTTCTCATAGGATGCCAGTCAGATCAAATTAGGGCCACTCCAACGGCTTCGTTTCAACTCATTTGCTTCTGTAATGACCCTGTCTCCAAGTCCGGGCACATCCTGGGGTATGAGAGTTAGGATTTCAGCGCATGAGTCTTGGCAAACCCACCTCTGCCCATGACACCAAACCCCTGACACGGTGCCCACCCTCACGCATTCCTCCCAGAGCCCCTGTTTCACTAGCGCTCACATTGCAGGCACCTGACTGGAGGAGACGCTCTCATCCATGCGCCGTGATAATTGTGCTGCCAGTCTCTCCTTCCTGAGCCTTAATCAGAGTAGAGCCTGTCTTCTGTTTTTGTTGTTGTTGTTGTTGTTGAGACGGAGTCTCGCTCTTGTTGCCCAGGCTGGAGTGCAATGGCACGATATCAGCTCACCGCAACCTCTGCCTCCCAGGTTCAAGCCATTCTCCTGCCTCAGCCTCCCAAGTAGCTGGGATTACAGGCATGCACCTCATGCCCAGCTAATTTTGTGTTTTTAGTAGTGGTGGGGTTTCTCCATGTTGGTCAGGCTGGTCTTGAACTCCCAACCTCAGGTGATCCACCCACCTCGGCCTGCCAAAGTGCTGGGATTACAGGCATGAGTGACTGCCCCCAGCCTCTGTTTCTTCTTTATCGGCCTGGCATGGAGCAGCCGGGGGCCTTTCTGATTGATGCCTTCAGATCCACCCGAGACCCTCGGTAGGTCCAGCACACTAAAGCCTGGTGGATCTGCGCACTGAGCACAAACCTTATTGATTTATTCGTTTATTTCTTTTTGAGACAAGGTCTCACTCTGTCGCCCAGGCTGGAGTGCAGTGGTGCAATGAGAGCTCATGGTAACCTTCAACCCCGGGGCTCAAAAAATCCTCTCACCTCGGCCTCCCACGTAGCTGGGACTGGGACTACAGGCATGCACCACTACGCCTGGCTAATTTTGCTATTTTTTGTAGAGATGGGGTCTCACTATGCTTCCAAAGTTGGTCTTGGACTCTTGGCCTCAAGTGATGCTCCCGCCTCGGCCTCCCAAAGTGTCCCTTGGGATTATGGGCATGAGCCACCGTGACTGGCCCTACAACCCTTATTTGTAAATCTTTCAATAAGGTGCTAAGAAGGCTCGGAAACACACGGTGTCTGTGGGGTCCTCCAGGAATCAGACACTGAGATGGAATCGGACTTGCAGGAGATTGGTTGGGACATACCCGTTGTGGGTAAAGGTGAGGTGGAGCCAGAGGCCAGAGGGCTTTAGGCCGCAGTGCAGGCCAGACACCTGTGGATGGAGAAAAGGAAGCAGAGAGATGGCAGGAAAAGCCAAGGACAGACGGAGGTGGCAGCTCTGAGGCCCGGCAGCCCAGCTGATGGGGAGCCCCGGAGGAGAGACTGCCCGTTAGGGGACCCCAGGCTGGGGGCAGAGGCCGGCCATCCACATCCGTGACATGCGGCCCTGGTCAGGATGTGGGTGGCAGAGTGGGCCCAGGAGTGGAAGACGCATCAGATCTCAAGGGTGAGGCGGCTGAACTCTGTCCTGTCAGAAGCTGCTCTCCTGGGGGGCTGTCAGCGGGCACCCCCACAGCAGCCACATCACCTTGGCAGACAGGAATCACCAGGGGTGGGACCAGCAGAATTCGCCCAGCTGGGCCCCAAGGGGCTGGGGAATCTAATACGTAGGGTCATGTGTGTGAATTCTGAGTGGGAAAGTGAGACCGTGCAGGGAAAAACCCACTATCCTTGTCCCCATCTGAGAAAAGGGAGCAGAGAGGCAGGATGTCCCCACCTGAGAAAAGGGAGCAGAGACGCAGGCAGCAGGGAAGCCCGTTAGGGTTAATGAGCTGGGCCCCTCTAGCAGATGGTTTGGGCAAGCACTTCAGGACAGTCCCACTGACTGGCCAGGATCAGGGAGGTTTTTCTCACTGTCCCTGCCTCTCCTTGGTTGAGGGCTGCCCGCGCTTCATGAGCAAAATGTCCAGGCAGACAGAGCTGTGTGTGGTCCTTGTAAGGGCCAGGGTGCAGTGGTGCAGCCCACGGTGGGTGTGTAGCTGCCCAAATCCATCCACACCCACGAGCAGCTAGCTCAGCCCCCTTTCTAATATTTTCATCTGTTTTAAACAAGAATCAAGGTTATGTCATACATCAATTCATCTCAACAGCTTTGTTGTCTGCATTCGTAATTTTGAAATCAGTTATTTCAAAACATTTTCAGAAAAAAGGAGATAAATGCACACATCCATACATCCATATCTGTGAGCACACACACATAGTCACTGCATGAAACCCAGAGATATTCACTTTATTCTAAATTCTGTTTAGAACACTAGTCACAATGGAAGTAAGCGAATTGCCATGAATAAAAAGGATCTTCCTTACTGTGCTAGTTTCCTAAACCAGGAGTCAGAGCTAGAATGAAAAGGATGCTGGCCGCAGAGTGAGCCTGCTCAGGCCTTGGTTCTGCGATCTTCCTCACTGTGCTAGTTTTCTAAACTAGGAGTCAGAGCTAGAATGAAAGGATGCTGGCCGCAGAGTGAGCCTGCTCAGGCCTTGCTTCCACTCTGCCTCCACTTATTGGTTGGTTCTTAAACATCAGTTTACTTCCCTGAGTCTAAGTTTCTTCATCCCAAACATGGGAAGAAAAAAACTCCCCTTTCTAAACCACAACGGTGTTGTTAGGGTGAAATAAAATAATATACACCAAAGTACTTTGAAAATATAAAAAGATACAAATATAAGGTGTTTTTAAGTATATTTGTATACTACAGGTATAAAGTATTGAGATAAAATATATTTTTAATATTATAAGCAATAAGCAAAGATCAGGACTTGAATTTCTTGGCACTCTCTCTTTTGTTACCATATGACAAATGGCGTTAGTTCAAGAACTAACTTTCCTAAGGAAGTACTATACATGGCTATTACTTTAATAACTTTTCCTCAGAGCATCATAAACCACCACCTTCAGAAATGCCTAAAACGAATGTACTCAGTGGCTTCAGACTGACACGGCCTGAGGTTACTTACAAGCCTTCCATTTCCAAAGCTCCCTCATTAAAATAATTCACAATGTATTCAACAACATCCTGAGTGCTTCCTTCTCTGTGTGCTGAGAGAAGTGGGGGAGGGAAGCAGCACTGATTAAATCTCACTTGGTCCCAGCCACCATTCTGTGCATGTGACATGTGTGCTGTCCATGTACAGATCATGCTGTTCACTTTAGCCTAAAGCTGCCTCCTTACATGTTTTAAGTTCGGCCTAAAGGTTGCTTCATACACAGTGATGTGTAACTTACCTGGATGTGCCCACAGGCCGCCACCTGCTCCTGGAACACATAGCCGAGCCCCAGCCAATCCCAGCAGCCGTCTCTCAACCGCTCACAGTGGCCACTGTTCAAACTGTTGAAAAAGGCAAATGCTAGGCTAGGCGTGGTGGCTCACACCTGTAATCCCAGCACTTTGGGAGGCCGAGGCGGGCGGATCACGAGGTCAGGAGTTCGAGACCAGCCTGGCCAACATGACGAAACCCCATCTCTACTAAAAATACAAACATTAGCCAGATGTGGTGGCAGGCGCCTATAATCCCAGCCTCTCAGGAGGCTGAGGTAGGAGAATTGCTTGAACCCGGGAGGCGGGGGTTGCAGTGAGCCAAGATAGCATCATTGCCCTCCAGCCTGGGTGAAAGGGCGAGACTCCATCTCAAGACAAAAAAAAAAAGGGCAAACGCCAAGCTGGAACCAATCCCGCTGTTTCTGGCTGTCACTTCCATGTCCATTCCGCCTATTGCCACTTTTCTGTCCAAACCCGTAGCAGCCCCAGTCACACCTCAAAACCTATTCTGGTTCTGGGGAGCTGCCTGATGTGTGACCCCTTCTTTTCTCAATTAAACTCTGTTATACTTAATTTGTCTGAAGTTTTTCTTTTAACAATGCAATGAGGAAGCCGAGGCTTAGAGAGCTCCTCTCTCACCCACTTCCTAACCTGGCGAGTGACCGAGTGCAGACTGGAAGCCAAGGTTGCATTTCTTCAAGCACGCTGACTCCCAAGACTAGAAACAGGTAGGTATTTAAAATAGCACCAATTTACACAATGCAGTAGCATTTGTATCATTCAGTTTGCTTTTCTCAATTATCTTCATCTTTTTTCCCCGCTAGGATTCTTTTATATATGGGGCCACCCCCCAAATAGTCCTGAATCTAAACATTTTGCTTACTGTCCAAATAAATAAAAAATAACCCAGAAATCCAATTTTTTTAAATTAAGCATTTCTTGCCTATTTTATTCAGGAAATATCACAAAGATTCTTTGTCACTCCATCTTCCAGATTTTGGTTAACGAAAATGGAATGATTCACAATTGATGCGAGAATTATGAGCCTCAAAAGTTACCCCATTCCTGCCCATTTTCCCCCACTCCTCAGGTGGCAGAGCTCTTCGGCTTGCCCTGTATGTTGGTAACTGGCTGACTTGGGGCCGTGGACCTCGGCCAGCCAAGAGGCTGGGATGACAGTAGCTGGATGAGAAGCCTGGCTCCCCCTGAGCCCCCCCAGTCCCCAGAGGCCCAGATGAAGCAACCAGAGAGAGGGAATCAGGGTTTCCACTATAGAACCAACTTGCTTCCTACATCAAAGAGGGGTAGCTGCCTCTCTCCTAGCTGGAGGGATTGCATTTCCTGGTTCTGATCTTGGAGATTAAACAGTGAGACCACCATTTTTATTTTACCAATGGGGAGCCTACTGAAAATGTTCTTCTAGGTTAAAAAACAAATTTCTCCGTTTAATGACGAGGCTTTAGCTAATGTTATTGCCACTAGCAACATACCATCCTTTGAACTTAAATTAAAAACTTTGATATCTTTTTATGAAAAAGCTTCCACATAAAACATAATTACTGTAATGAAGATGCATTGCTTCTCATTGAGGATTTCTGGCAACGATTTTGTTCAATTTGCTGAGGAATGTCAAGATGAAATGACAGGGGTAACCCCTGAAGAGAAACTACCACAGATAATTCTTAAGGAGAGCAGATGAAACAAAGCAGGATGGTAGGCAATTATCTGTTGCAGTTAAGTATCATACGTTTCTAAGACGGAAGCACAATGCCATCAGTCAGCTAAACTGGACATCTATCAAACAGAGCATTTTACTTTCTGTCCTATTAATGGTGTCTCATAATGAAATAATAATTTGCATTTCTATTGTGCCTTTCATCTCATAGGATTTTATAGATGCTAAATTATTTAGCTTTATAACAACTCGGAGACATAAATTTCTTGAGATGCTAACCTGAGGCATTGATAAACTGAATGACCTCCCCAAGGGCACAGCTCGAACAGATCCTGAAGAACAGCTTAATCCTGTCTCCCAGGGGCATTTCTGCTGCCTCATATTTTATGGTTAAGCTCATCTGAGCACTTTTCTCACCCAAACAGATGTTTCTCTTTAAGCTCCAATCAAAATCACCCCATCATTATGTGACATAAAGAATTATAGCCAAGTAAATCCCTTCAGAACATAGCTTAGTCTCTGTGCCTTTTTTTCATTATTAGTGACCAGATCATCTGACAAGCATTGAGGAGCTGGCAGAGAATCTGGGATCTTTCAGAGGGACATCCTTCCACGCACTGCACGAATATGTCACCCTGTTCTGCACGGTGTATAGCTGGCCTTCACTTATGAGAGTACTTCAGGATTTTGTGCTTAAATTTTATAGTCTCTATATCGATAATGGAATAATAATGGCAGACATAATTTTGTATTCAGCCTTCCTGATTTAGCGCACCCCAAATTGAGCCTGGAGGTAGAATCTGTGAAGCCAGGGGGAAAAAGAGATTAGGATTGAGAAAGAGGGTAATTAATCATTTCCCAGGCTAGAGAGGCTGAAGAAGAAATAAAATTGGGTTGGCATAAGAATATAAAACTGAGGACTGAAGACCTCTTCCGATGCACGAGCCACGTCCCATGTTAAATAATTAACTGGTTGGCCATTGGGCTGAGGCACTCCAGGACCCTGGGCTGCTACATAGGCAAGCAAAACCCAACTCAGTCTAAATAGTAACACGAAACTTAAGCTCAACCAATCAGAAACCACCAAATCCCCACCACGTGGAGATTTTACCAATCAGAAACTGCTAAGGAACCTCTCTAGCTGGGGACTTCCCACTTTAACCAATCACGTGTTTTCTTTGTCCTGCTTCCAGAGACATCTTAACACCTTGTAAACGTTTTCCCTCCCGCTCTCTTATGGAGCTCTTAGAAGCTTGTGGTTTGTTGCTGCCTGATCCATGAATCGCTGTCAGCTCAAATAAACCTGTCAAATTTTTCATGTGCCTAAATTTATCTTTTAACATCCCCCAAATATGTAAGCCTTGTTTACATTAAGGATGAGAAACATATTTCTATTTTCTAATCTAAACTTTTCTCCATGAAACATTCTAGAATGTCTTCCAAAAATGATTTGTATATAGATAATATTTCTGAGAAACAAACATAGAGTCTTAATTGATGCATACCAAATCCTGGTTTCTTACAATGATTTTTTGGTTGTGAATTGGATTTTGGTGGGGGAGGTTGGAATTTGGAAGGAGATATTACAACACTCACTGTTCCTTTAGTTGTCTGAGAAGGTACTGTTAACTAACAGTGGTCACCTAAAAGACAGTGGTCATCCCATCATGACCTAAAAGACAGTGGTAACCCTAAAGACAGAGGTCACCAGAAGCGCTGATTTGTGTTGGGGCAAAGGCAGACACACAATCCCAGGGTCCTGCGGGGTTCTGAAGCCAGTGTTCTCAGGGCACAGGAAAGTGGCAGGTGCACTGAGCCGATATTAACTGCTGCAGGGAATGTAGTTCACTCTGGTGTAATTGGTATTGTGTGCAAGGACTTCCCTTCCCTCCCCTCCCCTCCCCTCCTGTAATGGAGTCTCGCTCTGTTGCCCAGGCTGGAGTGCAGTGGCTCTATCTCTGCTCACTGCAACCTCTGCCTCCTGTGTTCAAGCCATTCTCCTGCCTCAGTCTCCCAAGTAGCTAGGATTACAGGCATGTGCCACCACAGCCGGCTAATTTTTGTATTTTTGGTAGAGACAGGGTTTCACCATGTTGGTCAGGCTGGTCTCAAACTCCTGACCTCAGGTGACCTGCCCTCCTCGGCCTCCCAAAGTGCTGGGATTACAGACGTGAACCACTGTGCCCGGCCAGGACATTTTATTTTCTGCTTTTAAAACATTATCTCAAAACACTCAATATAGCAAAAAAAAAGAGGGAAACATCCCAAAGCATCTGGCCTTCCCTCTTCACCCTTCCCCCTTTCCACCCTTGTAATCAAATCGTCCGGACACCGACCAGGGTCATTGGGCCTACACAGTTCTGCGTGGTGGTAACAGGAAATCACTTTGTTTAGAACAAAAAATCACTTGTGGTCACATCGCTTTGCTTGCTGGACAAAAATGCTTTAAAGATGATATAATTAAATGTATTTAAATAAACTCTTTACATGGGTGTGAACTATTTTTAAATGAAAATAATTTTTTTAACTGATCTCTAATTCCTCTGTGCACACTTTCAGAACTCTTACGTACTTACTATTTTTATAACAATTGAACCTGCTACCTAGAAGGATAGAATTGGTCTAGTGCTATCTCCTGAAATGTAATTACATATAGGGGGAAAAAGGCTGCTAGGTGTAGTATGGGAGATGCTGCTTCTTTTCAATACCATCATCGTCGAGAATACACTGTAAAACTTGTTTTTCTACCATTTTCAGATTTCTTTTTGCTAGTTGCAGTATCTGAATTTGCTTTATTATTTACAAAGCTTGACGGTTTAAAACATGGTTTTCACTGACATGCCCTTGTACTTGTGTGGTGGGGTTGTTGTCTCTGCAGTAAATTCAGAATTCGATTGTCATGAGGCAGCTTAGCAGACCTCCGATCAACACACTCACTCACAGACAGTTTTCTAACCTCCAGGAAGGAAATAGCCCCAGGGCTGCTCGCATTTCTTTCTTTCTGAGCACTGCCCTTTCAGGGCTTTACCGACTTTTCTTTATGATAGCCAATGTTCCCTACAGGCAGGAGTTCCGCGACAGTGGGGTGTGAAAGCTTTGTAGCCTAGCGTGGACATTAACCTCCTGCCCCACGGGAGCAACAACAGTGAAGGGAAGTGGGCCAGTTTGGGCAACATAGTGACTGCACAAAAATCACAGTCAGCGAGTTCACGGGGGATGGAATCTCATCCAGTTAACCTGTTCCCGACCCTGAAAACACACACACACACGCGTGCACACACACACGCGTGCACACACGTACGCACGCACACGTGCACACACACACGCATCACACACATGCACATGCGTGCACACGTGCACACACACGCACATGGACACACACGCACGCACACACGCCACTGACGGCCCGCACAGCTCCAGGGGTGTCTGGAGCCTGTGATCATCAGCACCAGGGACCCAGAGACAAAACCAGCAGCCACAGCCAGGCCTCCAGGCTTCCTGTGGCCCCGTCCAGCACAGCACCCTATCTGATGTGTGGGGCGGAAGCTTCGTTGAAGACAAACATCCATTGTTAATTTCTGAGGCCGTGTCTGTTTGGCAGATGTGAGGTTATGGTCGGTCAGCAATGGCTGTCCACACATAGGCACGCCTCTGGACCCGCTGAATCAGACACCCTGGGACCCGGCTCTGCAATCTCTGTCTTCCAAGCCCTGCAGGTGACACTGGCTCACACTGCAGTTGAGAATGAAGGGATGGAAATTACTTTAAACTGAAAACTCCTGAACAGTGAGCAGCCGCAGAAAGAAACTACCTCCACTTAAGCAGCTGCCCCAGGAAGCAGAGCTTCATTGACACCCTCTGGGGGCATTTCCTGCTTGGAGGAAGACTGAAGCCCCCACACCAAGCAGTGCAGTACAGGCCGGGCACAGTGGCTCACGCCTGTCATCCTAGAGCTTGGGGAGGCTGAGGATCATCTGAGGTCAGGAGTTCGAGAGCAGCCTGGCCAACATGGTGAAACCCCGTCTTTATTAAAAATACAAAAATTAGCCAGGTGTGGTGGCGCACTCCTGTAATCCCAGCTACTCGGGAGGCTGAGGCAGGAGAATCTCCTGAACCTGGGAGGCAGAAGTTGCAGTGAGCCAAGATCACACCACTGCCCGCCAGCCTGGGCAACAGAGAGAGACTCCATCTCAAAAAAACAAAACAAAACCAGTTCAGATCAGCTGCCCATTAGCATCAAGACCGAAAGGACCTTCCACACTCCCCATGAAGCCCTGAGCCCCTGTTTTTATTGTGTTCGCTGGTATATAAACCCTTTCCTCATTACTGTGTCCTCACATGTGTGTGCATGAGCACAGCCGATGGACCTGCTCTCCCTCCTGTCCACCTGTCTGCTGTCAGTTCATTTGCAGACCCCAGATGTTTCAAGCTACCACAGTAGAGAAAAAAGTCTCCCCAACAAGAACTGCTGCTGTCAGCCTGCTCACCTGCACCATGGTTCCCACCAGCACTCCTGCTACAAGTGACAGATGAAAACTTATGCAGAACACGACCTCAGAGCCAACATTCCTGGAAGGAGGCTGCCCTGGGGGCCGTGCTGGGGGCTTCACGTGGAATAGCTCATCTTCCCCACACAATGACTTTGAGAGATGGAAATCACTTGTCCACCCCAGCTGATCGATGGGGACAGGATTGGAGAAAGCAGAGCCAAGGCAGGCGCTGATGGAAACACGCGGGGAAGAGGGCGAGTGAGCTCGGCGCCGGGGGGCACGCGGGGAAGAGGGCGAGTGAGCTCGGCGCCGGGGGGCACGCGGGGAAGAGGGCGAGTGAGCTCGGCGCCCACGCGGGGAAGAGGGCGAGTGAGCTCGGCGCCGGGGGGCACGCGGGGAAGAGGGCGAGTGAGCTCGGCGCCGGGGGGCACGCGGGGAAGAGGGCGAGTGAGCTCGGCGCCCACGCGGGGAAGAGGGCGAGTGAGCTCGGCGCCGGGGGGCACGCGGGGAAGAGGGCGAGTGAGCTGGGCGCCGGGGGGCACGCGGGGAAGAGGGCGAGTGAGCTCGGCGCCCACGCGGGGAAGAGGGCGAGTGAGCTCGGCGCCGGGGGGCACGCGGGGAAGAGGGCGAGTGAGCTCGGCGCCGGGGGGCACGCAGGGCAAACACCCGGCTCATCGGGTGAGGGGGGCGCAGCAGACAGCTGCTTCGTGTATGATTTTCTTTTGATCTCAGATCTGATTTTGTGAAATGGCAACATGAGCAGCACCTCAGGTTCTGCTAAGTGAAGCAATTCCTGCAGCGCCTGGCATGTTGGGGGGCTCCACACCTCAGAGTCCTCCTGCTGACCCTGAGGTCATTTCTCTCCCCTGCTCAGGGGAGCCCGGGGGACCTTCAGTCCAGACCTCACCTGCCCCTCACCTGCTGAGTAGGTTCAGGTAAACGATGTACTAGCTTTCTCTCTGGTCTTCCCCTAACTGTAAAAAAGAAGCATTGGGGGTGTCTGGGTGGAGGCCTATGCATCTCCCATTCTCTTTAGATTTGAGGCCTCAGTCAACAAAGACTTAGTGAGCACCTACTATGTGCGCAGCACTGTGCGAGGAATTAGGGATCTAACACTGAAGCAGGAAGACATGCCCTCAGTCTTGGTGGGGCTTACAGTTTGTAGGGGAGAAACACAATCATCAGTGAATCACAAAGCCAACATTTGATGACAAACTGTGACAGGTTTGCTCTGGTTGCCACAACAATCTATCACAGACTGGGCGGCTGAAATCACAGACATTAGTTTTTCACAGTTTCAGAGTCTGGAAGTCCAGGATCAAGGGACCAGAGGATTGGTGTCTGGAGATGGCTCTCCTCTTGGGTTGCAAATAGCTGCCTTCTCACCATGCCCTCCCATAGCAGAGGGGCGGGGGGAGGGAGGGAGAGGTGGAGGGGGAGAGAGAAAAAGAGAGGGAGAAGGAAGAAAGAGAGAGGGAGGGAGAGAAAGAGAGAGAGGGAGGGAGAGAGAGAGGGAGGGAGAGAGAGAGAGGGAGGGAGAGACAGAGAGGGAGGGAGAGACAGAGAGGGAGAGAGAGACAGGGAGAGAAAGAGAGAGAGGGAGGGAGAGAGAGAGGGAGGGAGAGAGAGACAGGGAGGGAGAGAGAGACAGGGAGGGAGAGAGAGACAGGGAGGGAGAGAGGAGAGGAGAAGAAAGGGAGCTCACTCACTCTCTGCTATCTTTTCTTTTAAGGAAACTAATCCTGTTGGACCAGGGCCCTGCCCTTGTGACCCAACATAACCTTAATTACCTCCCTACCCCACATACACCCACTCTGGGAGTTAGCACTTCAGCGTGTGAATTTTGGGAGGACACATACGGTCAGCCTGTAACAGGTGGTGTGAGGCAGGTTCGTCATTCTGTGTCAGGACCAGTCTAGTTTATCAGGGGCTCAGTAATTCAAACAACTTTACTATGACTTGAGGAAAACCTGAGTGACTGAAAAAGAGCACTTAGGCAAACTGGGTGATTTATTTGCCATCTGTCTGTAATATTAACTGAGGTTAGAAACCCCATACTCTGGTATCTAATAACTCGGTTCTGGGCATCTTTACAGACTTTTAATATGTCCATGTTTCCAAGCCGAGGCAGAACGTAGAGGAGAGGGGTGTGGGAGGTGGTAGGGCTGAAGCTTATGGGCAGAGGAGACGAACAGGGCATTGCCCTTTCACAGTCATTGTGGTGTCTGTGAGTGACAGGTGAGTGGCCCAGTATCAGCGTATGTGACAGATTCGGATCTGAAACAGACAGCCCCAAATTAGATTCCAACTCCATCTCTCACTGTCTCTGAGACTTTGAGAAGTGTCCCTAACCTAGAAAACCTCTACCTCTGTATTTACAGAATGGGAGAAAGGCCAGTGCCATGAGGTTGCTTTTAGAATTAATTGGAGTAGCACATGCAAGCCCTCGACTTTGGGGCTACTCCGCCGTGTGGCTCCCAGCACATTCCGGTCACCTGTCCTGAGCCAGTCACAGTGGCACTCCGGGGTGGACTGTCCCCATGGGGTCTTCAGCCAGCAGCAGCTGGAATGGGCCCCATCAGTGGGACAGAGGACAGAAGGGGAAAGTTGCATTTCCAACCCTGACATCTAAAGAGCAGAAGACGACAGGGTCCCAGAGACCTGTAAGCACGGACCTGCCAGCTCTTTCCTTCCTGGGCTGTGGGCTTTTTTTTTTTTTTGACAAGCTAAGAGAACAATATTGGGCATAGTGACTGATTTTCTATGAAGGCAAACCCACCAGATTAACACCTAACACATGCACTCAATCATCTGGGAACCGGGCCAGACCCAAGTGGAGGTTTTGTCCATAAGATTTCAGGGCAGCTTTTTTACGGTCAGAGTCTGGCACAGGGGATGAATTGCAATGGCCACTTAGAAAATTTCCAAATAAAGAAATCCTAATTGTTTCAGGGTCAGTGAGGCCTTCTCTCACCTGAACTGGGATCAGATTAGCAGCAACAACAATGAATGAGTGATGGAGACGGCATCCAGCACCCACAGTATACACAGAATGATTATGTTTATCTTCCATCTCCTGTGCCAGCTTACTGACATGGGGCACTGCAGTTCCCAGAGCAAGCCTGGTGAGTGGCAGAAGCCCAGAGGCTGCAGACCTGCCTTGTAAGTGGGGACATCCCCAGAGCTGCGAGAGTGGTTTTCCTCACACCACCTGGCTCAGCCATCTGGGTTGAAATCCGCTGTGCATAATCACCTTTCCAGGCATCTCCCCTGCGATGTGCTCTGACGTGGGTAGGAAGGAAGGCTCACCTGCGAGCATGACATTGCACTCAGGCACACTGCTTCCATCAGTGACCAGACAAACCATTCCCTACGTTATTTTTCTGGCCAGGGAGAGCATGAAAAATAATAGCTCATCAGAATTTAAGTGTGCAGGGACCTGACGTGACATTGCTCAGTACGGTCACATTTGTCCCTTCCCATACAGGACTTGTCCCCTGATGAGCACATGGGATAATCGTCCAAGTAGAATGAAACCAGCTGGGAGAAGCCACCACACATCCCCTTCAGAAACAGCAACTCTCTCCCACACCTGACTGACTTCCTGGTGCCTGGAACTCCTCTGAGTGGAGCAACTTTGTTGACTGAGATGATCTCCAAAAAGTCCAGGTGAAGGTGAAAATAACAATCTCACCATTTACTGATGGTCAGTTTCCTATCCAATAAGAAAAGAACAAGACTTCAGGGAGGCAGGGCAGGCAACAGGCAGGTCTGAGTCCATTTCTCAGCTGAAATCTACAAGAAACTGAGGACCTCAATCCCCCAACCCTGGAGCAATGCAGTCCTGCCGGTATGCTTGTAGGGGTGCTCAGAAGCAGACCCTTCCCCAGCTGAGCCTTCAGATGAGCCCTCACCCCTGGCCAGTACCTGAGTGTGAACTTGTGAGTGAGCCAAGCCAGCCATGCCACACACAGATTCCTGACCCACAAAAACTGTGAGATGATAAATGTGCATTGTTTCAAGCTGCCAAGTTTGGGGGCAACTTGTTCCACAGCAGGAGATAACTACTACACCACCACCATGATCTGTTTTTTGGCCTTTGAACGTGTCTCATTTATTCTTTTTTTAAATTCTGTTTTGCTCTCCAAGATTGCCACCCAGTGTCTGTCCGATTCCCCACCCACAAGTCAGTTTCTACTTTCCCTCTGAGCCCTTCTGATTATTTCCACTCATGATGGTTTTTCTCTTCCACAAGACACAGAATTTATTGTCTCAGCTGTGCCATTCCAAGATCCGGGTTTCTTTAAGCATTCCCGCCTTGGAATAGCACAGTTCAAAACAAGGTACAAATAGGATTTACTTTTTTTTTTTCTGTGCTTCTTATGACTGTATTACATCCCCTTTCACTCTTTTTTTATTTTTGAAAATATAATAATGTTATCAACTAAAGTCACCATGCTGTAAAATAATATCTTGAATTTATTTCTCTTGTCCAATTGAAATTTTGTATCCTTTGATCAACATTTCCCCAACCTCCAACTCCCCCATTGCCCAGCCCTTAGTAACAACTATTCTTCTCTCTGCTTCAGTGAGTTCAGCTTTTGAAAATTTTCCACAGATGAGTGAGGTCATGTGGTATTTGTCCTTCTGTGCCTGGCTTATTTCAGTTAATATAATGTCTTCCAGGTTCATCCATGTTGTTGCAAATGACAGGATTTTCCTCTTTTTTAAAGCTGAATAGTATTCTGTTGTGCGTATGTACCCCATTGTCTTTATTTGTTCATGCCTTGTTGGACACTTAGGTTGATTCCATATCTTGGCTATTGTGGAGAATGCTGCAGTAAACATGAGACTGCAGAGATGTCTTTTAATATACTGATTTCAAATCCTTTAGATATAAACCAAGAAGTAGAATGAATTGATCCAGGTGGGACTGAATACCAGACAGACAGGTCATCAACACTAGTAGGATTTGCATTTCTTTAGAAGCAAAACTGGAGAAGATTGGAGGTTAGGGACTGGATCAGCATTGGTTGTCCAAATAAAGTAAGCATGAGCATAAGAGTCTGGTGAAAGGGAGGAGTAGCCACTGGGAAGGGTCCGTGAGAAGGAAGCAAGTGTGAGTGAGTGCTGTAGACTGCTGGGGGTGGGGTGGGGGTGGTGCTGACACCTGTGATGTGTGTGTGTGTGTGTGTGTGTGTGTGTGTAACTTTCCCTCTAAATCTCTAAGTTAACCATGGCTCCCCAAGAACCTGGTAACCTAGTGGAATGCAACACTTTGAAATCCACTCAGTAAATATTCATTGAACCAGTGTATGAAACTAGAATCCCTGTTCATCCCTTTCTTTCTTTGCAATCTTTAAAAGCAAAAAGACATATATTATTAACAGTTCATTTATAGAGTCAATTTTATTTCTAAAGAGAACACATTTTAAATGTGTTACTTTTTTTAATATTTATTTATTTATTTATTTTTTTTATTTTTTTTTTTTTTTTTTTGAGACAGAGTCTCGCTCTGTCGCCCGGGCTGGAGTGCAGTGGCGCAATCTTGGCTCACTGCAAGCTCCGCCTCCTGGGTTCACGCCATTCTCCTGCCTCAGCCTCCGAGTAGCTGGGACTACAGGCGCCCGCCACCGCGCCCAGCTAATTTTTTGTATTTTTTAGTAGAGACGGGGTTTCACCGTGGTCTCGATCTCCTGACCTCGTGATCCGCCCGCCTCGGCCTCCCAAAGTGCTGGGATTACAAGCGTGAGCCACCGCGCCCGGCCTAATATTTATTTCTATGGCTATTTAGGCTTAGTTTATATTCAATTTAACAGAAAAACATAACAAATTCAATAGCAATACAAAGGTAATATAAATAGTCTAATAACAAGATATTATTTTCATTTAGCCCATATTAAAACTAGATTTAGAGGAACCATGCAAATTCACACTTAATAACAAACATATTTATATGTGTATATTAATTTCCCATTTGGAAACACAAAAAGCTTTCTAGATAAGGTATTTTACTGCCTGATATAAGGCATAGTTCTAATTACATAAAGATTTAGGAAAATCAGGCCTAGTCAAGTTATATCTACATATTCATATGGCTTTAACTAAATTAATTGAGTATAATAGACTAGAATTGTGTAAAAATTAATATTTGGAGTTTTTATTGTTGTTGCTGTAATTTTAAAAATGCCAAGCAACTGGTTTGACTAAAGTTCTCGCTGCTTTGATTATAGCCAAACTATAGGGGGGAAATGTTCATTTTAACTGTTAGTTGTTACAGGCTAATGGTTCATCATGTCCTTAATAGAAATTAGACCCAGATGTTTTAGAGAAAAGCATACCATTTATTCAGACTATATCCACATTAGAAGAAGAGAAATAGCAATTTAGTAATAGTCAGAATTATTTTACCAACGCAGGCAATCAGTTTGGAGCATTTGCTATCACCAGAGTCCTTAGGAGATTAAATCATCAGTTCTGCAACCAATGCAATGATGTTTGATCATCTTTAATGTCTACTATACTCTCTGCTTGCAATTCTTTTCCAAATGAATTAATTTAGCCAAAAATCTCAGGAAAAAAAAATTAGCCTGAATGTAATCCTCTGTTTTCCCATAGTGAAACAGATACAGAAATAGTCTAAAACAGAAAAAATAAACACACAGCAAAACACTTGCTCTTATACGTGGAAAGTTAAGCTAAGAATGTGTGGGGGAAATTGGCAGACCTTAAGTCTTGAATTTTCTGGGACCTTCCCTCTATTCTTTCCACTTTCAGCTAGCATCTTCCATGCGGTGGTATACAGCTTGATAGGGTTTGAACTACACATGTTGCTCCTCTTATTATAAATGCCTAATCCTTAGTTGAAACTATTTGTCACAATAATATCCTGTAGTGAAGACTTTTACAAGATAATTACATGGTGAGTAAACAAGGCAGTGTTGTCTTTTATCTGTTCTAAATGGGATGTCTTCTAATTTTATCACCTGCCTTTTGTTCATATATTATTGGGCAGGGTAAATAAGAATCACTGAACAGCTTTTCTAAATCATTTGTTATTATCCATGCTACTATTTCTCTAAACTAATGAGCAATATTTAGTGCTTACGATCTTCCCACTTTATAAACATCAGCTTTCATTGTTTCTGCATTAGGTGGAGGAAATATTGAGTCCAGCTTTCCCTTTGAATGCTTACAAGGTTGCTTGCAAAATATTCTTCCGATGACACAGACTGGAGAGAACTGTGTCTTCAACCTATTGCGTTTCACGCAGGGATGCTCACTGCTAGCTGAGGGTGGCCCAAAATGGAGGCCAGAAATGAACCTCTTCTCTACTCTTCTTTCCTTTTATCCTCTCCTTTCCTTTCTCCCTTCCCTTCCCTTCCCTTTCCTTCCCTTCCCTCCCCTCCCCTCCCCTCCTCCCCTCCCCTCTCCTTTTTCTTTCCTTTTCTTTCCTTTCTTCTTTCTTTCTTTCTTTCTTTTTCTTTCTTTCTCTTTCTCCTTTCCTCCCTTCTAACATTTATGGAGACATTACCATGAACACAGTGGACACTGTTGTTAATTCCATCTTAAAAATGAGGAAAATGAGGTTTTAAGAAGTTAAGCAACTCATCTGATGTTACACATTGAGAGGTAAGAAAGCTGTATTGAGGCCAGAATCACCTGACCCTGCGATACAGCCTGTCACTCATTCACTTCATGTCTCTCAGAGACCTCTTCACGTGCCAGTCTCACCGCTCAGAGGAGCACAGAAGTCTCACTGGAGAATACCTAGGTAGTACCAGATAGGGAACCTGTCCTCAGAAAGCCACCTTTCTCACCCAGAAACCCCTTCGGCTACTTGATAGACGACCTGTCATGCCCATCACCTGTGCCGGTGGTCAGTGTCTCCCCACACTTGCAGCTGCTCTCAGTGACCAGGGCAAAGTCTGACTTTGAAAGCTCATTTCAGGTGCTACGCACGTGACAGTGTACCAGCAGTGTCTGGCTTGTTCCTTCTCCCATTCCTTCAGGGGCGGTCAACCTATTCTGAGAAGGAAGCCCTGCCCCCATTCCTCCATCCCCACATCCCCGTCATCCTTGGCTCCCAGCTCTGCCCTTCCGTTTCTGGCATGCCGGTGGGTCAAGCATTGTCTGCCTTCTGGGGAACACAAACCCTTTTGAGTTGCTGGGAAGTTTCTGATGGGTAAGTTGTTGGGAAGTTTCTGATGGGGTCAGCTCTGTTCTCATGGGCCATTAAAGTTGGATTGTTGAGGGCTAGAAAGGAAGATAAAAGTGCATGTCCTGAGTGGAGGTATGAAGGGTGAATAGGGACCGGACCCTGAAAGGATGTCCTGAGCAAGTGAGGGGTCTACCAGATGGAAGCCCAGAGGTCTGAGCTGATGTGGAAGATGATGGACAGGGAGGGGCAGCGCCCACTGCTTGTGCAATGGTAAGAAAATGTACAGAGGGAAGGACAAACCCCAGGAGCTTTGCTCAAATACCCAGCCACCCTGGGACTCCCAGACACACAGCCTACAATCAGGCACCCAGCAAGGTAAAGCTCCCATCCCTGGAAGGGGGTTTTTGCCCCATTGGTACTGGAGTTCATCATTGGTGGTTTATTACAATGGAGCCTGGACAAACTACAAATGGGCACTGGGTGTATCTAATGCTGTATGTCAATACCATTCATTTTTTAAAAGTATATAATTCAAATAAATATTCTTTAATAATGAAAAAGAAGAAATACTGTTAAAAGCACCAAAATTGTGTGTTAGACTATTGCATGTACAATGAGATAAAGGTGATAGCCCTACTTGGTGTACAAATACTTAACTCTAAAGTCATGAGTGTGAAAAACAAGAAATACAAAGCCATACAATAACTACAATGCAGAAAAGTTGCACTAAAGAGCAAAAGGCAACAGTGAAAACAACATTTGGAGATTTTATAGCATTTCTGTAAGTACTGCAAATCCCCACATGGGCTGCCAGGACCCCTGGCCGGATGGTGATCATGGCGCTGGGATGTTGGTTAGATGACACCTCCAGGGTAGCAGAGGGTGTTTGCTAATTATTGGAGTGGAGATGGTTACCAAGCCGCCTGCCTTTGAAAATCTTGCAGACGTATTTTCTTTGTACCACAAGGCTAAAATTAAGCAGTGCGATGTTTTGTGATATAAAAGTGGGTTTCTCGTCCAAAGAATTTCCTAAAACTGTCACTGCCAGACTTTCCCAGGGACAGCACTCCAGAGGGTTAAAACAGTTTCCCATCAGCGACTGTCTTTCAAGAGGTCAGCCGTGTGTGTGTGTGTGTGTGTGTGTGTTTGTACACAGATGTGTGTGTCACAGGAGAATTTTTTTTAAACAAGTGATTTGCAGTTCCTATTCCCCTTGAGAAACTTGGCCTGCTAGTAAATTGCAGTATGAGAAGCTGACTAGAATTTCTCTAAGATAAGTTTAGCTCATTAAATGATTATCATGTAACTAAAACCCAGACACTGTGTTAAATGTTGCAGATTTATGTAGAGAAAGACAGGATACCCGCTATGAACTGAGAGTTTATGTTCCTTCAAAATGGCTGTGTTGAAACCCTCACTTCCAGTGTGATGGTATTTGGAGATGGGGTCTTTGGGCAGTGATTTGTTTATGAGGGTGAAGCTCTTATGAATGGGGTGAGTGTTCTTTCCTCCTCTCTCTATGCTCTCTGACATCATGTGAGGTCACAGCAGGAAGACGACTGTCTGCAAATCAAGACTCCAGTCCTCCCCAATGCCGAAACTGCAGCTGACACCTTAATCTTGGACTTCCAGCCCGCGGAACTGTGAGAAGTCAGCGTCTGCTGTCTAAGCCACCAGTCTGTGAGATTTTGCTATGGCTGCTTGAGCAGACTAAGATAATACCTGCCATCAGTTCCGAATAGGAGGTGACTTCCCACTCTCAAAATAGACACTTCATGTACGTTTAGTGAAAATTCCTCTATCTCAATGTCCGTTGGCACCTGCAGGTCCCCTTAGGAATGATTTGAACCACGCCCCTCATCCCCCACCCACCCCAGACTCTGCATCCACACAGACACTTCCAGATGAGAGCAGGGGCCGCGTGCAGAAGCAGGAGGCCAGCTCCTTCCTCTTGTTGTTGATACACTTCAGGTAAGTGTTCTTGTCAATACTTTGGCTAAAAGCTTGGCCATTTATCCAAAGATTTGTGTCAACTATTCCTTCACACATTTCTTCCTTTATTTATGCATTGATTCAACAAATTCTGAGGGTTCTCTGTGTCCTGAACACACGCTTGAGGTACAAGATCTATCTTAATTTACTCCCCATATGCCATTTGAGAAGACTGAAGTTCAGAGAGGTCATGAAACTCACCTCATGCCCAATAGTCAATCCTGGAGGAGTCAGGACTTGAACTCAAGTGATTCTGATGCCAAGGTCTATATCCCTACCAGAATAACGACTTCCACAATATCTCAACCTAACAAGCATAAGTACCTTATGATTACCCACCAGATATTATTTGCTATTTTAAAGAACATTTTATGATAGAACATTTTAAATATGCATATATCAGAAAAAACAATTTAGTAAATTTTCATGCACTTGTGACCCATCTTCACCAATTTCCAATATTTTTTTCTTCTTTCATCAATCTCTATAAACCTCCACATTTTTTAAGCTTCAAAAGTTTAAAGCAAATCTCAAACAACATGTCACTTTTTCCTCAAATGTTTTATTATATTCCAGAAGATGTTTTTATATTTAACCTCAATGCCATTATCACTCTCAAGAAAATTGGCAACAATTTCTTAATAATATCAAATGCCCAGTCTGTGTTCAATTTTCACTGACTGTATCAAAATAAATGTCTTTTCCCCGTCGGTTTGTCAGCCTTTTTACATTTAGCCATTTTAGTGGGCACAACAATATTGCATTTTGGTTTCATTTGCATTTTCTGAAAGCTAGTGATGTTAAGCATCTTTCCTCTATGTGCTTGCCATTCATATATCTTCTTTGGCGAAGTGTCTACAAATCTTTGAGCACTTTTGACCATTGAGGTCTCTTTTCTCCTTATTTCTAAGATGTGTGTGTGTGTGTCTGTGTGTGTGTACATATTTCCTTTTATATTCTGAATATGAGCCCTTTGTTGAATATATGTTCTACAAAATTTTGTCTCAGACTGTGGATTGCCTTTTTGTGGTCTTATCTATATTTTTCAAAGGGCAAAAGCTTTTCACAAACCTTTCCTGGAGTATCCTACAAGGAGCACGCTGTTCCTGTAAGATGCCCCACCACATACTCGGGCCCTCCACCAGCCCTCCTGACCTCCAGCAACCCCACCTCAGCCTCCCCATGGAAGCTTCATACAGAGAGCTTGAGTTAACAGAACGGCCCCACCACATACCTGGGCCCTCACTACCAGCTGTCCTAACCTCCACCAACCCCACCTCAGCCTCCCCATGGAAGTCTCATACAGAGAGCTTGGAGCTTGAGTTAACTAAATGGGAAGGGATCAGTACCTGGAGCTGACAATTACGGTCAAAGTGTCTCAGACTCAGGCATATCAAAGAAAGGCCTAACTATATGTGGTCTTATTTCAAATCATTTTGTATGGTCACATCTAAACAAGATTAGGAACACTGGTAAAATCAACTGTGGCCTTTGCTTTGATTTAAAAACATTCTTATCTATTGGGGGAAGATTTACCAGGAAGTTAACGGAATCTTGAGCTTCAGAAATCTAGAGTTCCACGGACGGGCCCCTCCTAAGTCCAGGGGAGGGCCTTGCAATGTGTTTATGTTCATTCTAAGCAAATATAAATGTGTCTTCCTTATTCACATGTGTAATTTTGTATTCTTATTTTAGCAAACACCCTGCCTCAAAAGATATATTTCAAGGCCTACAAAGAACTCAGGGACAAGCCAACTAGAGTTATTTGAATGATTTCAGAGTATAGCTGCAAAGACAATGAATGTCCTCTAAATTATGAGAGAGATTGTGTGGTGTGTGCAGGTGTGCGTATTCAGGTCTTGTATGCATAAGTGTGTAAGGGACTGTATGTGAATGTGTGTGTAAGGGGGGTGCTGTGTGCTGGCATGGAGTCTAGAAGAGGAAGAATAACCATAGGGTTGATAAAATATCTCAGAAAATATCCTCTAACTTATTTGTCTCTGTTTTCTCTGCTTCATTTAAAAGGACAGTTTTAACAAAAACTATGTGTTTTTTAATTTTTAATTTTATTTCTATAGAACTTTGGGGGAACAGGTGGTATTTGGTTACATGAATAAGTTCTTTAGTGGTGATCTGTGAGATTTTGGCTTACCCATCACTGAACAGTGTCCACTATACCCAATGGGTAGTCTTTGATCCCTCACCACCCTCTCTCCCGAGTCTCCAAAGTCCATTTTATCCTTCTCATGTCTTTGTGTCCTCATAGCTTAGCTCCCACTTATGTGTGAGAACATATGCTGCAACCTGGATGGAATTGGAGACCATTATTCTAAGGGAAGTAATGCGGGAATGGGAAACTATATTGTTTTTAAAACCCCGAGTTCCAAGAACAGATAATTGGCACAGAGGTCTGAATCAAGAAAAGCTGACAACACATCTCCGAGATCAGCAGAGCACAGTCATAGATGGGGTCCTTGTTCAGGTATCCTCAGTTCTTCTCTTCCACCTAGGAATTAGATTTCTTTACAGCCTCTCACATCATACCTTCATTTCCAAACAGGTGCACACAACTCCAGGACTGAGCTCCCATCTGTCTCAAGGACTCTCTAGAATCTTGGGTAGACCACTCGGGAAATTTGTCTATAAGTGAAAGTGAATCCTAGGTCGCAGTGAAGGTCTTTTGTAGCTGTAATGCCCCATTAAAAATAATGCCATTACTCTTTACATGTGCTTAAGATCAAAGGTGAAGTAAGTTTTTATTTGTTCAGTGTAGTCTTCCAATCTTTTTCTATAACTTTTCTGGGTTGTGTTTGTGGCCTGTCGTTTGTGGACGGCATAGCAACCTCGAACCTACGTCTCTCTGGCCCCTGAAGGAAATGTAACTGACAAAAGTCCCAGCCACTGTGTCCCGAGACCCATCTCCACGTCCGTACTCAGGCCACGTTTCCCCCGGCCAAGGACAAAGCACGCAGGTGAGCTAAGGCAGGTCCATCCCGAAGACAGAGACCTCTCTGCTGGTAGCTTTGGTTGAGGGAATCCTCACCATCTTCCCAAACTCTCTCAGGAAACTGGAGTCTCAGGTGTCTCTGTCACCTCCTTCTCTCCCTCCCTCACCTGACGTCATTCCACTCACTTCCACCTCAGCAACCACTAATCTACTTTCTGTTTTTGTAGATTTGTCTCTTTTAGATATTTCATATAAGCGGGATTTATATAACATCTGGGCTTGTGTGTCTGGCTTCTTTTGCAAAGCATCACATTTTTAAAGTTCATCTATGTTATAGCATGTATGAATATTTCATTCCTCTTTATTGACAAATAATATTCTATTATATTAATGTGCCACATTTTATTTACTCATTCATGAGTTGATGGACATTTGGGTTGTTTCTGCTTTGGGCTATTATAAATAATGCACACAAAAAACTTGTGTGCAAGTTTTTCTGTGGACATATGTTCTCATTTCTGTTGGGTGGACACCTCAGAGCAGAATTGCTGAATCATAGCTACATGCTATGATTGACATTTTCAGAAAATGAAAACTGTTTTCTAAAGCAACTGCACTATTTTATATTCTACCGGAAGTGCATGAGTACTCTAATTTCTCCATGCCCTTAAGTGTGCACCATGCAAACTTGATTTAATAACATCTAAACTTAATCAGTATGACCACATTTCTAGAAAATAATACAAGAAACTTAAAATAGAAAACCTCAAGTAGATTATTCCCACCTTTCTCACCTGTTTGGGTGGGTCAGAACCCCCCCCAAATCAGAACTTACTCTTATTTGCCATCGTCAAAATGTGTTTCAATTTTACTCACATATTTACTAGTTGCTTTGATTGTCACTTTTTTTCCCTTTCATTTTTATCTTTTTTCTAGAGTCACATTTTTTTTTCCCTTGGTGGTGCTTTCAGCAATGCTCTGTGAGTGGTAACATCTCTGTTTCCTTCTGTCCTTTTTATCCTCTCTCCCTCCCTTCCTTCCTCCCTCCCTTCCTTCCTTCTCCCTCCCTCCTTCCTTCCTTCTCCCTCCCTCCTTCCTTCCTTCTCCCTCCCTCCTTCCTTCCTTCTCCCTCCCTCCTTCCTTCCCTCCCTCCTTCCTTCGTTCTTTCCTTCCTGTTTTCTTTCCTTCCTTCTTCTTCCCTCACTCCCTCCTTCCTTTCCTCCCTTTCTTCTTTTCTTTCCTTCCTTCTTCCTCTTCCCTCCCTCTCTTCTTTTCCCTCCCTCCTTCCCTCCCTCCCTCCCTTCCTCCTCCCTTCCTTCCTTCCTTTCTTCCTTCCTTCTTTTTTTCTTCTTTTCTTTTATTTTCCTCTTCTTGGCCTAAAATATTTTTATCGTACCCTTGTATTAGTCCATTTTGTGCTGCTATAACAAAATATCACAGACTGGGCAATTTATAATAAACAGATATTTAGATCTCATGGGTCTGGAGGCTGGGAAGTCTAAGACAGGGATACTGGCATCTTGAGGGGCCTCTTTGCCAAATCATAACATGGTGATAGGCACCACATAGGTGAGACAGAGCAAGAGATGGCCGAACTCATTCTTTGATAAGGACCCCACTCCCATGCTAATGGCATTAATTAAATTAATTAATTAATTCATGAAGGCACAGCCCTCATGACCTAGCCACCTCTTAAAGGTCCCACCACATAACATTGTTGCATCAGTGATTACGTTTCTAACACATGCTTTCGGGGGGACACATTCAAACCCCAGCAACAATAACGTAAGGAAATACAGAATTCCAAGTTGACAGCTATTTCTTTTTCTGTTTTGTCCTCTCTCTTCTCCTCCCAGGCTTCCATCTCCATTTTGGTAGACATGTTGTCTATGTTTCCTACGACTCTTGCATATCTTTTAAATGTTCATTGTCTCTTCTCTCACAGGTATTTTAAACCTCAGATTGGGAAGAAATCTTTGGAAACAAGGAAAGCCCCGGTCTCTCGCCCAGGCAGCTCTCCAGTCTTAAGCCATTCTTCACAGTTCTCTCGACATGCAGCTTTTTTCATCTATTAACCTCTTGTGCTTGTTTGCTTTTTGTTGTTGTTGTTAGAGACAGAGTCTCTCTCTGTCACCCAGGCTGGAGTGCACTGGCCCAGTGTTGGCTCACTGCAACCTCCGCCTCCCTGGTTCAAGCAATTCTCCTGCCTCAGCCTCCCGAGTAGCTGGGACTACAGGCACCCGCCACAATGCCCGCCTAATTTTTTTTTTGTATTTTAGTAGAGACAGGGTTTCACTGTGTTGCCCAGCTGGTCTCAAACTCCTGAGCTCAGGCAGTCTGCCCACCTTGGCCTCCCAAAGTGCTGGGATTACAGGCATGAGCCACCGTGCCCGGCTGCTTATTTGCTTTTTAAAGCTGATTTCAAGTCGTCCCATCCCATAGGCTCCTGGACCCAGGATACTGTGGATACTACCCTCCAGGGGCTGTAAGGCTTGGTGGGCATTCTGTTTCAGGTCCCCACCTAGGGGATGGGGTCAGACATTCACCCAGTACAGCCCAAAACTTTGAGAGTCAGTGAATAGAGAATTGGTCGCTTGATCTCTGGGAGAATTTGCAGCCTTGCATCTGTTTGTCCGACTTCACCACTGCCAAAGTTTCATAGCATAAATGATTCTTCATGAGGCAGTGAATCAGTGGCATTTACAGGGACTTTTCTTAAACATTCTACATTTTATATAACGTTCATCTCTTCAGTGGAAATTTAGGTCTTTCCCTAGGACAGTTATAGAGCTGAAGCTAACCAACAAGACTTTATCACTTTTGAAAAGAGAGAATCATTTACCATAATCTCTTCTAAGCTTAAAGTTGGCATCCTAGTTAGTGCTTTATTTAAACAATGATAACAAGGTTCTGAGAATGAGGAGCTGGAGAATGGCAATGCCTAGAATATTCTCTAAAAAAAAAAAAAAAAGACATTTTCCCTTTAGAAAATGATGGTTCTCCTTGGCATCCACAGCCACAACCCAATCTGTCAGGCAAACATAATTTAAAGGTTCGATTTCTTTTTATTTTCCTAACAAAATTCTAACTAAATAAATACTATTTACTTGTTCTATTGAAAAGAAGAGCCTCCTGTTCGCTCAAAACACTGTATTACCTAAATCTTAATAAGTACAATAAGTTATTTAAATTCCTGTTCTTTTATTCTTATTTTCATATTTTTAAAGTATAGTCCAGTGTATCTCTTCTGAAATGTTTCTATCGTAAAACAAAAAAGTATGCTTTATGTTAAGTTGAAAAGTGTAATAGAAAACTTGAGCATCTGCTTTGTTAGGATTTGGTGTCAGGCTAGAGAGCTTGCTCAGGTAAAACACGTGAGTGAGAAGAGGGCAGGTGCTGTCTCCCTGTTTTCTGCAGAAGAATAGAAACTCCTCTTATTTCCTGGGGGGAAAACCTCAACCTTCCTACCTGATATCAGGCCCAAGCAACCCCACTGTTCTTTGCCTCTTTGCCCTGCTCCTGCTGTTACCTGGACACTGACACTCCCGTCTCAGGAGGCAGCTTCCTCCAGCCCCAAGCAGGTGTGCGACGGAGTTGCCTGGCACTCCGCTCAGGGTTCCTGACATGCCAGGCAGCACAACAGACAGCACATAACAGTGCCTGTCACTGCCTGGAGCATCAGGTTGGGGTCCATCCACACCACCACTGCAGGAAATGGAATGGAACAGACCCTTCCTTTTTGCTGGACAATTCATTTAATTGCTGCAGAATTGCTGTATGTCACCAACTACTCTCACACACAGTAGTTTAAAATCACGGGTTCTGCAGATTTCTCAGTATTCTGTATCTGTGCTCGGTGACGCATCAACTTAGCTATGCTGGACTGTCGAGGATGGACACGCAGGTGCAGGCCTCCGGGTAGACGCTTGGTGGCTGGTGCTCCACCTTGCAGGAGAACTGGGGCTTATCCACACTGTGGAGGAAGGCTCCGGAACAGCTGCCAGAGCAAGCCTCCGCTTGGGCCTCTCTTCTCCTAATTGTTTTCGTAACTGTTTAATAACCCCAACCAACGGGTACAGGGAATTCTCAGTACCTAAGATGCAATACAGATTCAAAGGTGGAGGCGTTCGCCCAACAGGACCAAAGATTTCAGGGTCTGGTGTTGGAACTGGGAGTGCAGTGCTTGTGTTTTGGGTGGATTGCTGGCTGTGTGGCATGTCTGAGCTTTGGCCAGCTGTGAACAGAGGAACGGTCACTGTTCCCAGGTAGTAACATTTGGATTCAAGGTTGTTTGGCGTGTCTGGTTTCACGTGTCATGTAATTTCTGAAAGGATGCCAGATAGGTCGAACTCCTTGCTGGGCTCCTTAGCAATGTGGGCCACAGTGTCCTTCTCAGGGTTCTGTTTCTCTGAATCCTGAATCACAAGTCCTGGCGTCTCTCCCGACATGCCCACATTGTTGATCATGACCCTTCAAGCCAGCTGCAAATGTCTCCCGGGGGAAGAGCTGGCGCCAGTGGCCCTGACAGCGGGTGCTGCCAGTGTGCCCATGTTTAATATCCTACTGATCAAAGCAGCTCCAGCCCAGCTCAAATCTCTGCAAACATCCATCACAACTACACGATGGGCTGTACGGAACATGGGCAAGGGTTTGTGAAGGCTTAGGGCCATTCAATGAAACCTGCAGCTTGAAGGAATAAGGCTGAGATTCTCACACTCCCTGCTCTGTGTGTTTCCAAGGAGAGATGCCCAAAGAGGAGACAGCCTCTCTTCTTCCCTCACTGGCCTCTTCTAGAGCCCAGGGTCATGCCTCAAATCTCCTTCTCATTCCCTCATGAAACCCACAGAGGGGCTGGGAACAGTGTCTCTGGGGGCCAGGTCGACCACCAAGAAATTCCATCACACCCACTGGGACCCCTGTGGTGAGCAAAGCCAAGGTTCCAGGGCCCGAGGGGGAGACCAGAAACCACCCTATCAGATTTCCCCTTTTATATTCTCTACGTTTTACAATGAAATCAGGCTGTATCCTTTAACTGGTGAGCCAGGTGAATTAATGTAGGTCTGGCTACAGAGTTAGTGTGGTGCTCATGCAAAATTAAATGCATGGCCCTTTTCAAAAATTAGGATTTTAAGACAGACACAGCACAGCTCATGCCAGTTTCTCCACATTACACCGTGGCCAGAAGCTGTGGGCAGCACATGTGTGTGTGTGCGTGTGTGTGTGTATGTGTGTGGTATGTGTCCTTGTGTGTGTGTGTGTGTGAACGTGTGCATGAGTGCACCTCTGCATGTGGACATGTGTGTGTGCATGTCAGGGGGAGCTCACCATAATCTAAAAAGACACAATACTGAAGCCTGTAATCCTGAATGTAGAGATCCTTAAAGATCAAAATCTGAAAAATATTATTCTGGAAAAAATAATTAAAATTCTTTAAAAGGCATATTTATTTACATGTTAAAAAGGGGGGATTCATTTGATAAACATAGACAACCTGACAACACTAATAGGTACTTTACTTGATAAGAGAGGCAACAACAGCATTCATATTTTCACAAGCATACGCACCCACGTACAGAAACGTGGTCACATGGGCATGCCAGTTACAAGCAAAACAGAGGGGCCATCTAAGAAAGCGGCCCAGAAGCTCACTCTCTAAGCACGTATCACTGTGGTGGGCAACTGTGTACCCAGCTGTATAACCACCATCTTCTGCCGCACCGCGATGGACATTCCAAGTCTTTTGTTGAGACGGATCAAAAACCACGCGTGTGCCGCACCTAAAGAGCCACAATCTGGTGAAAGGTCCTCACTCACAATGCAGATGTGGGAAAAGGACATCTCTTTGTTTACTGAGGAAGTCACACACGCACAGTGTTCACGCACAATGAAAACATGGCGAGAATGTAGTCTACGGAGCTGCATTTGCAGAAAATGCACTGAACAGATTAGAATTCTCTCAAGGCCTCTACACAAGGTAAACCTCCAGTATTGAAAATGATGCAAAGGTGAAATTCACCGCATAGCAAATTGAAAAAAAAATGCTGGCAATTTAAAATAGTGAAAAATAACTAAAAACAGAAAAAGAGACTAAATTAAAACAAAAATTTGACATTTGAAAAAGTGTCTTACAGGGAAAGATTATGGGCAACTATGGGAGATGGGCCGTAAGAGCCTACTGTTCATAATTGTTAACTGTTCGTAATTTAAAATAGTGAAAAATAACTAAAAACAGAAAAAGAGACTAAACTAAATTAAAAGAAACATTTGACATTTGAAAAAGTGTCTTACAGGGATAGATTAAGGGCAACTATGGGAGATGGGCCGTAAGAGCCTACTGTTCATAATTATTAACTGTTCGTAATTTAAAATAGTGAAAAATAACTAAAAACAGAAAAAGAGACTAAACTAAATTAAAAGAAAAATTTAACATTTGAAAAAGTGTCTTACAGGGATAGATTATGGGCAACTATGGGAGATGGGTCATAAGAACCTGCTGTTCATAATTATTAACTGTATTTTGAAGTCTTTCATCGAAATCAGTAGCTGCTTTTTTTCTTTTGGGACATGGTTCTCCTTGGAAAATACAATTCACGTGCATTTTCTGCGTGGTGCTGCTCCGGTTGGAATTCCTCTGAGTTGACACGTGCGGCTGTGGGTATTTCCTATTAAGTTTCCCTGTCTTCTGCACTGTGCTCCTGTGTAGTTTTGTGCCTGCAGAAACCCACTCTGTGTGCACTCATGTGTGGACCACAGATCTGTCAAATAAGCCTGAACAGTCACACTGTTGCCTGAGTGTCTCCCTATCCTACCTCACACGTGATGATTTTCCAACCAGCCAGGAGACTCCTTCGGGCAAAGGCAGCTTTAATTCGTTAAAACTCCTGGAATGTCATCAGCTGGAGGGAATGCGACTGCAGGCAATGGCACATTTTAAATAGAAGTTTTCATCATCATATCTCATGGCCAATCCTCTCATCTGAATTTTTCACCTAATGCATTGGGATGTATGAAAACGAAATAAATTTTATTGGAAATACCTTGAAATTCACCTGTAGAAACATTGATCGCACCAAATTTCAAGTCTGTCATTATGGTTTGGAGATTCCATTGGAATTCATAATATTCTGAATAAAGAAGAATAACAAGGTGATAGTTCCTCCTAACGCCATGCAACTATATCCTGTGATTGTGATTTGGGGGGTTTTAGTTGTTCAGGATTTTAGACTTCAGGGATTTTGATCTCTTGGGATTATCTATAGGGGTTATGATTCAAGCCTGGGCATGTGCTCCATCTGTCCATTCCATCAGGGTGGTTTTACACGAATTTACAGGAGATGGTGAGGACCACGCCACGCCTGTCCCTCCCTGTGAGGTCCCCAGAGGACGTCACCCATTGGTGTGGGTGGGTTCTGCAGGAGAAGGCACGGAAGCCCATGAGCTCAGGGTCACTTTGCCCTCTCCCCTGCGTCATTGAAGAAACGCCCCCAGGTAGCATTAGGTGTTAGGTGCAGTGACACAGCCAGGAGGGCCTGAGCTCCTGCGAGGTGTTCCTAATACGGTTTGCTAAGGAAAATCACAGGGAAGGAGACAGCACAGAGCTTATCAAGTAGGGTGGCAATAGGGGCAGTGTTGGTGGCTACACACCAGAATATGAGCCAGCCTGGAGGGTCCGGGGGAAATTCCTAAAAGACTAGAGAAAGAGGGGCAGAGAGAAGGAGAGAGAGGGAGGGACTAAGAGAGGAGTCAGAGAGAGAAGGAGAGAGAGAGGGAGAGAGAGAGAACAGCAGCAGGACAGGCAGGTCTGTGCTTCCGCTGGGAGGTGTCGCCAGGAGCCAGAGCCTCTACACAGCTGTGTGTGGATGCCCAGGCAGGGGAGCAGTGAGTGTGGTCAGCAGTGACCTACAGTAGTGGTCCCCGTTTGTCATCTGAAGTTTTTAGGGATGACTTATCATCATGCATGAAAGTGGGGAAAGTTTGCACCAAGCAGGAAACTATTTCCTAGTCTCAGGGTAAAAGTTTGAGATATAAAAAGAATGATGTTTATCCTACATATAAGCAGGAGTTCTTTTCCTCCACTGCCCTCCTGATCAGGCTCTGCTGCACAGATCTCTCTGAGGGCCCTTGAATGCCCTTCTCTCTTACTGGGCTTCTCAGAAGATCTCATGCCTCCGTCCTGCCTGAGCAGACGCATGCCCAGCTTCTGCCCTCTCACTCCAGCACCCACTGGGTTCCACTGAGTGCAAGTCCAGTGTTATTTGGCAGCAGCCAAAGCCTTTAGTTTCATCCCTCTTTTTGGCCTCATTAAGGAAATAATTTGCCTCACAAGGGAATGTAGTTTAAGGGTCCTAAGGCTGAAATGGCTCCTATCTGGTGAGGATACAATGTAAAGAACTGCCTGCATGCCTGTGACCAATTGTATATGACTTATTAGTTACCATGAATCCCTCTGTGTTAAAATTCTGGTTTTATCCAGTGGAAGACATTGGTATTCACTTGAATAATGACATCTTCAGTAACAGTCAGCCATGCTAATTTTATGAACTATTATCTACTGGTAGCTTACGCTGGTTTCACAGTTTTTCCCCTCTTCTACTGAAGAAGGGATATGATTAACACCTTGAATGCTTTTCTCTTTAACACGGAGTAATCTATCTGCCACTGTATAAACTGCGTTCCATTTTTCTTGGCATACTGGCTTCCTCTTTTGATGAAATGAGCCTTTTGCATTTACGAAGAATGTGTGTAATGTTGGCTGCTGGCTGAGATAACAACTTTCTGAATTTAGATACTGGTAGAGTACATGGATAACAGCAACTAGTAATTAAGGGGGTATTGATTGGTTCAGCCTGGTCTAATCATAGACTGTATAATAAATCATAAGGTGTTTTGCAATTAGGAAAATCCATACTAAATAACAAAGTACTGTTATCTTAGTAGCCTTAATAAGTATGGAGTAATGCATTATGGAATAATTGCTAAAACAGAGTGTACCTGTTTCGAATCACTCTCCATTCATCACACGCAACAAACCTCTTGTTTTCATGGAAACTGCTGTTCTGGTTAAAAGGCACTGGTGAAATACTCCGCTAATATCCCCCGAATGCTTGCTTCTCCTCCAGGAACTTTCCATATCTTCAAATGCTAGGAGAGGCTTCTCCCTCTATCCCCACCCAGGTAGTGATTAAAGGCTCCATTATTTCAGCGGTGCCCACTAGTACCGAAACATTTATAGTGCTTTCAGCGTTTCCATTACAGACCTCTAATAAATGACCAGCTATAAAGCAAAACTGAACCAGCTGGGAACAAAGTTGGCATAAAGAGATTTCAGCCTGAGAGTAGGTATTCTTTTTTATGAAGATTTTTCCATTTAGTTTTAAAATATATAGAAGACTTTTATTTACATTTGCCATCTATTTCACAGAAAAAAATACAAAAGAGAATTGTATTACTTTTAAAATTCTAGCTTATATTGCTTCTAAAAAAAGACACTGTAAACAACTTTTATCTGGATTCCTGTTTAGTTAAGAGTCCTTTTTTCTTCCATGACATGCTTCAATTTATAGCTATGAAAAGTTAAAAAGCTATGAACTCTGTTGTTATCATCATTTGAATGAATCGTGTTTTGAAAAGACTACATTAGGCCGGGCGCGGTGGCTCACGCTTGTAATCCCAGCACTTTGGGAGGCCGAGGTGGGCGGATCATGAGGTCAGGAGATCGAGACCACGGTGAAACCCCGTCTCTACTAAAAATACAAAAAAATTAGCCGGGCGTGGTGGCGGGCGCCTGTAGTCCCAGCTACTCGGAGAGGCTGAGGCAGGAGAATGGCGTGAACCCGGAAGGTGGAGCTTGCAGTGAGCAGAGATCACGGCCACTGCACTCCAGCCTGGGCGACAGAGCGAGACTCCGTCTCAAAAAAAAAAAAAAAAAGAAAAGACTACATTAGAGCTGCAAGGGATCATGAGATTATTTAATACAATAGTCATTTGTGAGAGGAAGGAGCTGAGGACACATGGAACTTCCCAAGGTCATAGGCCATGTGAATTTCAGAGTTGAGGTTCTAACGCAAGGCTCAGGAGCTAAACCCAGGACACATGGAACTTCCCAAGGTCATAGGCCATGTGAATTTCAGAGTTGAGGTTCTAATGCAAGACTCAGGAGCTAAACCCAGGACACACGTAACTTCCCAAGGTCATAGGCCATGTGAATTTCAGAGTTGAGGTTCTAACGCAAGGCTTAGGAGCTAAATCCAGGACACACGTAACTTCCCAAGGTCACAGGCCATGTGAATTTCAGAGTTGAGGTTCTAACGCAAGGCTTAGGAGCTAAACCCAGGACACACGTAACTTCCCAAGGTCATAGGCCATGTGAATTTCAGAGTTGAGGTTCTAATGCAAGACTCAGGAGCTAAACCCAGGACACACGGAACTTCCAAAGGTCATAGGCCATGTGAATTTCAGAGTTGAGGTTCTAACGCAAGACTCAGGAGCTAACCTCCCACACCCAGATCTGCATCCAAAGGGCAGCTGTCATCAAGTGTCATCCCCAGTCCCAGGCACCAGGGCCCACGGCTGGGCTGAGGTCTCCCAATTCTAATCTCTCATAACCCTTCACTGCTCTGCACTTAGCGGAGCCTTCACGCTCACTCGGTTGTGATGAGACCTAAAGTCAGACATGTTCTATGGGACTTCCAAAGGCACGTGGCAGCCCCAACGACAGGTCAACCCTGCCATCCCCGTCGCCCTCATTACTAATACTGATGGAGCAGTGCCACTGCTGAGGATCTCTAGAGACACTGTGTGTGCATCGTTTACCCTCATGCCATCAGGAGGATGCTCTGATTGATGCAAACCACAGGCCAGAGAAGGAACCTGGGTGACTGTCCAGATGGCAGTTGGTCAAGCAGTGGGTCTTGTCTGGGAATCCAGCCTGGGGCTCAACCCCTAGACACACGACACCAACCAAGACAAAAGCAGTTTGCTTTGAAAATTATGCATTTTTAAAATGGTAAAGTGTTTATTTACATTAAATTCATTAAATTATACTGTCCTCTTAGTGACCTATGGGCTCCATTTTTTTTTTTTTTTTGAAAATGTGTTCCTTTTGTGATTCTGATTTGTTACAAATGAAGCCACCTTTGCAAAATGATGACAGTGAGAGATGTCTGGCATGGCCAGCTCCATCTTGATTCTAGCCTCACAGGCTGGCTGTCTTCCCTCATTCCCGGGCATAGGCCAAGCTAACCGTGGGAGGAATTTAGTTCATAGTTTAACTGTGAAGAAAGAATGATTATAAGCTCCTCCATAAACTGGTTCCTTCCTTGTTTGGGGCTGAAACTGATTCTGTAAGACTAACGCAAGGGCAGAAGATTAGGATTTTGTGACAGGCCTGGATTCTGCTATAATATAAGAATAGTTTCTATAATCTCTCACTCTTCAGGAGCCAAGTGGTCAGAGATCACACGATTTGTGACTTCCTCAATTGCTCCTATAGGTAACATGACTATTGTAGAACCTAAGATTGGTCTTTTGAGATGTTTTTCAAACTTTTTTCTTTTTTTTTTTTAATTATACTTTAAGTTCTGAGATATATTTGCAGAACATGCAGGTATGTTACATAGGTATACACGTGCCATGGTAGTTTGCTGCACCCATCAACCCGTCACCTACATTAGGTGTTTCTCCTAACGCTCTCCCTCCCCTAGCCCACCACCCACAACAGGTCCCGGTGTGTGATGTTCCCCTCCCTGTGTCCATGTGTTCTCACTGTTCAACTCCCACTTACGAGTGAGAACATGTGGTATTTGGTTTTCTGTTCCTATGTTAGTTTGCTGAGAATGATGGTTCCAGATTCATCCACGTCCCTGCAAAAGACACGAACTCATCCTTGTTTATGGCTGCATAGTATTCCATGGTGTATATGTGCCACATTTTCTTTATCCAGTCTATCATTGATGGACATTTGGGTTGGTTCCAAACTTTTGCATTCTAGCAACTGACTGAGCCCACCTAGACTTATGACTGATGACTCAACCAGTCCCCAGGACTCCACCAAGAGGTGGACTCAGAACATGAGGACTGCACTCCACACTCCTGTGATTGCATCCCCAGCCAACCAGCAGCACCCATTCCCTAGCCCCCTGCCCACCAAACTATCCTTAAAAAGCCCCAACCTTCAAGCCTTTGAGGAGACTGATTTGAGTAATAACTGTCTTCCACGTGGCCAGCCCCACATTAGTTAAACTCTTTCTTCACTGCAATGCCACAGTCTTGGTGAACTGGTTTGTATCTGCAGTGGACACAGAGAAACCATCAGGCAATGACGTGTAGACCCAGCCTTTGACACTGAGGTCGATGGAAGAGCAGGAAGCCCCACATTGTTCATTTAGTCACAACACACGTGTATTTTTCCAACTACAGTACACAATATAATAATTGATTTAAGCCCATCTGTTAAAAATGCTGTACAACATAGTGAGTGTAGTTAATAATAATGTATCATGTACTTGAAAATCACTGAGAGTAGATTTTCAGTGTTCTCACCACACACAAAAAAATAAGTATATGAGGTAATGCATGTGTTAATTAGATCAAGCTAGCTGTTTTACAACTTATACATACTTCAGAATACTATGTTGCATGCCATAAATATATAGAATTTTTATTTGCTAATTAAAAATAAATTAAAAGAGTATGGAAAGTGAGAAAATGCTACACCCAAGAGGAATCTAAGGAAATTAGACAACTGAGTATATCAGGATCTCCTGGATGGGTTCCTGAAACAGAAAAAGGGCATTGTGTAAACACTAAGGAAATGTGAAGAAAGTATGGACTTCAGTCAACAGCAATGTACAATATTGGCTAATCAATTGTGAGAAATGTACTTCACTAATAGAAGATATTAATAATCGGGGAATTCATCGTAGGTTGTAGAGGAACTCTTAGTATTACCACCCCAACTTTTCTATGAATCTAAAACTAAAGTAAAAAGTTTATTAAAAAACAAAAACATTATGCTAAATGAAAAAAGCCAATCACAAAAGACCATGTCATATGATTCCATTTCTTTGAAATGTCCATAACAGGGACATCTAAGAGACAGAGAAGAGATTGGTGCTTCCTGAGGACTGGCAGTGGGGCGGGGTGGGGGCGGGGTGGGGGTGAAGGGGAGGGTGGTGACAGGTAACAGACACGGGCTTTCTTAGATAATGAGAATATTCATGTTCTAAAAGTTGATTGGTGATGGTTGCACATATCTGTGAATATATTAAAAACCATTACATTGTACACTTTCATTGGGCAAATTGTATGGTATGAGAATTGTATGTCAATAAAGCCTACTAATTTAAAACATGCTATAAACTAAGAAGTCACAGAGAGCTGTTGAAATTTATAGGGTCAGTAATGAGGCCTTTTCAGATGAGTGCTTCAAAGGACCAATAAAATAAACACTAAATATCAGTCTTTATTAGATATCAATATTCAAAGACATAAATTTTATTGAAAATATGGTCATTCAGGTCTGTTGAATTAAAATCTGTGTAAATTTAGAAACCTCACCAAAAGCAAATCTATCTTTCTATATATGTATACAGACATATTTTTAAAGTGTAAATGGCTAAATTAAAACACTTTTATTGTGAGGGTTTACAGAAAAATACAGTGCAATTAAAAACATATATTCTTTATTAAACTAAAGAATAGACCCTCTGACTGTCAAAAACTTTACTTTTTAATATGGAGGGCTTAGCAATAATTGTATTCACAAAGCACAAAGGTTTAAGAGTCAGCAGATTCAATCTGTGAATCACGGCTATTGAGCCAACCACTTCTTTTTATTTTTATTTATTTTATTTTTTTTGAGACAGAGTTTTGCTCTAGCTACCCAGGCTGGAGTGCAGTGGTGTGATCTCAGCTCACCGCAACCTCCGCCTACCGGGTTCAAGTGATTCTCCTGCCTCAGCCTCCCGAGTAGATGTGATTACAGGCGCCCGCCACCAAGCCTGGCTAATTTTTCTGTATTTTTAGTAGAGACGGGCTTTCACCATGTTGGGCAGGCTGGTCTTGAACTGCTGACCTCAGGCGATCCACCTACCTCGGCCTCCCAAAGTGCTGGGATTACAGGTGTGAGACACCGCGCCCAGCCTGAGCCAACCATTTCTAAAGGCAGGAGATGTGAGAAGGGACAGAGGCTCTCTGGGTAATTCCCCATGAACAAGCTTCCGACTTTGCACCTCAGCTAATCCCAAAGCTCGTGTTTCCTGTTTCCTAACACTCCAGAGGTCTTGTTGGTTGGTGTCCTGGCTTTTCCTCTCTCCACTTAGAGAGGCTCCCTCACCTCCCAGGCCTCTCCAGGCATCCTTGTCTTTGTCCCTTCCTTGGCTCTATTCACTTCCTTTTCCAACCTCCCAAACGTCTGCTTCTCTTTCCTCCAGCCACTTCCCTGACCCTGGCAAGGCTGTGAAGCTACAGGGCATTTATCTAGCATATATCGTGTTTATTGGTTAAAATGTGTTCCTCTTCCCTGACCCTGGCAAGGCTATGAAGCTACAGGGCATTATCTAGCATATATTGTGTTCATTGGTTAAAATGTGTTCCCCAACCCTGGAGTTTAAAACAGCTGAGTTGAGAGTTTCCTGTTTGTTTCTACAAGACAGTGGTTCTGAATGTGGGGCCGGGGCGTGCATCACAGGAGAATTTGTGAGAACTGCAAATTCTCAAGCCCCCCAATTCCCCCAGGCCTACGCCTCTGGAAGCTCTGAGATGGGGCCCAGAAGCTGGGCCTTAACAAGCTCTCCCAGTGGTTCCGATGCGTGTTCAGGTTTGGGAACCACAGGTCTAAAGGAAACAAAACCCATTCGAGGACATTTGGGTTCTATTGTTGCCCCGTCTCTCGCTCCCTACCCTCACTGTCTGCTTTGTGGACACTAAAGGAAAAACAGCGGTGCACTGCGAAATGCCTCCTGAGGCGGTGGGGAGACGAGGCCAGATAATTCCACTACCACAAACACAGCGTTCAAAGTTGATGTTGCATCAGAATCCCCTGGAGAACTTGTTCAAAAACTCCAATTTGGTGGATCTGAAATGGGCCCAGGGTCTGCATTTCTACCAGGCTGTCATGTGACGGGCCCAGGATCTGCATTTTTGCCAAGCTCCCATGAAAGCTGATGTGACTAATCCAGGAACCACACTGGTGTCAAAGGACACACTGATTTACTCCTTGGTTGATCTGGTTAATTGCTGTAAGGGGAAAGAGTCCCAAATACACGGAGGTGCCACTGTGGCCATAAATAAAGACTAAGAATAAAGTTCCCAGCAAGCTCATGCTGGAGTCATTCCACTGTGCTTACTTATCTCTAATAACCAGAAGGGAGAAGACATCAGGCCTGAGAGATGCTTTTCCTCTCCAGCAAGCTGACCACGGCTGCTGTCCCCACCACTTCCCCAGGATTCCCTTGCCTCTTCAGATTTAACGAAAGTGTTGATAAGGCCAACACGCAAATTACCTGTAGTCAATTCCACATTTTTCCCACCTTACAGCACTTTTATAACTTTTCGGAAAGTTGCTTCTTATTTGTGTAGCAAGACGGAAAAATAAGCCAATCCTATCAACTAGGAAGGCTGATTGATCAAGAAGCTTTCCAGATAACATTATTAGCTTGTCACTATTGTGTTAATGAGAATGCAACAATGTAACTCCAAATGACATCTTGCGTGATTCAGTGTTGTTTTCACGGTTGAGTGAGATGATACGTGTAAAGACATTTAATAATGTTCTGGATGTGTCTTCTCATATGACTCCTATAACTTATATAGTCTTCATTATCTTTGTAGTAGAGATTGATTTGCTTTGTTTCCTGTATTGCTGTGCTGATGTGACATGTTATTATTTAGTGAACTAATATTTGCAAAATTTGTTTGTTTATGAAAAGAAATCTAGGAAAACTATTTGACTGTCACTTCCAACCTCTGGATAAGATTTGCTATGTGAGATTTATTTCCTGTAATACAATCAGCAATATAACAGTAACTCTTTATAAAAATAATGATTTTTCAGCTGGGCGCATTGGCTCACGCCTATAATTCCAGCACTTTGGTAGGCTGAGGCAGGTGGATCACCTGAGGTCAGGGTTTGAGAACAGCCTGGCCAACATAGTGAAACCCATCTCTACTAAAAATACAAAAAATTAGTCAGGTGTGGTAGCAGGTGCCTGTAACCCCAGCTACTTGGGAGGCTGAGGCAGAATTGCTTGAACCCGGGAGGTGGAGGTTGCAGTAAGCCGAGATGGCGCCACTGCACTCCAGCCCAGGTGACAGGGTGAGACTGTCTCAAAATAATGATAATAATAATAATCTTTAAAAAAAAAAGTGGTCTACATTGAATTTTTGAAAACAGTTTCACTCCTATTATTTCATCTTCAGGATACTTCCTGAGATAAGTATGTTCCTCTCAATATTAATAATAACTATTACTATTGGGTACTAGGGAATGAGAGAGGAGATAATAATAGAACCCAATAATAATAAACATATAATAAATAATATAAATATATAATATATACATAATATATAATAAATATTATTATTGGGTTTTACTGTCTCCTCCAATAGAACTAATAATAAATTATGATTTATTTATTAAATAAATTCATAAATTATGTATTATTTATAATTATCTGTAATACATAATTTATTATAATGATAAATTATGGTCAAGAGAATTTGAGATAACATAAATATTTGGTGTGAGAACTAGAACTAAAACCTGCCTTCCTGACTCACTGTTTCTTATTCTTTGGTAAGATTATCATCGTTTCTTTTTCCTCCTGAGACCAGAGACCCACTCAACGCCACCATTCAGAAACTCACATATGGATGACTTGCATTTTTTCTAATTAAGAACTTTAGCAAACTTGGTAGATTCTAACCTTAAATGTGTTAAATTTGCTACTCGGAAATGAAATAGTCAATCTACAAACAGAATTAAACAAAAACCAAGTAATTATTTTCCCACCGCTCACTTTTGTAAGCATGTATCATGCTAATCTTACAATCTGCTTCCTACTACGCTAGACACTGTTGAGGACACAAAAATAACCACGGCAGGGTTTCTAACTGGAGATGCTTGTGATCTGGGTGGATGGGATGAGAACAGGAAACAGGGGACCAAGCTTACTGTCAGGCCATGAATCTACATGCGTTAATGAATGTATCTACAAGCTGCCTGATTCATTTCATTAAGAACAAGGTTTACTCTTTTCTCACAGGTTAAAAAGCTTCAAGTTAAACAATATTGCTGATGTGCTATAGGGAGTTGGCATTAGTTTTATCTCTCTACTCCGGGGTCCATTATACCCTCACACAGTACACATGGCTCCATTTAATGGTAATGGAACTCACACTTGGGTATTGGAAAGATAATTTTCCCCTCTAGAATTTGCACAAGACAATCGTTGAGGGAATAATATTTTTTACAGCCCAGTCATTGCCCTATCTGGACCCAACAAGTAACTCTGCACAGTAATTAAATAAGCACAACAGGCAAATTCAAATTTCAAGAGTCTGAGTTTTATGGTTACAGATGTTCTTCCCAACATAGTCTATTCAGCAGTTCCTTGGGTCATAAATGTTTAATTTTTAATCTATTTTTTATCGGTTTTGTGCAATGCAGGCTGCTAGTATACCAAAAGAATTTTCACTAGTGCATTTTACATGCAGGAAGTTTGCAGTAATAAAAGTTTTAACAAAATAAAATCAGGTATGTTCCCTTAAGGGAGTGAACATTGCTTTAGCTGAAAACATAGGTCAATGTCCTTGTACTAGAAAAGGGACTCTACCGATCTCACTTACAATATTGTTTGTGAGTGGCAGTCTATTTGCAGACTTAATATCATCCAGGGAATC
The DNA here is from genome assembly GCF_028878055.3 of Symphalangus syndactylus. Classification (NCBI taxonomy): domain Eukaryota; kingdom Metazoa; phylum Chordata; class Mammalia; order Primates; family Hylobatidae; genus Symphalangus; species Symphalangus syndactylus. The sequence goes on along the minus strand of NC_072432.2, from coordinate 8,714,473 downwards.
ACACGACTTAACTTGCAGATGTACTATTGAAAACACATAGAGTTACATCACCTATTTGCACGGCAAATGTTCTTTGAAATGATTCACAGACTCGAAACAATAGTCATTTCAGGATATATTTATCTTTTATGACTCAAACACCTGCCCCACTTTTCAGGGGACCTTGTGGTATAGACAATATGTGCAGATAAAAGGTAAATTGTTGTTAAAATACCACAAAAAGGAACTGACAAAAATCACAGCTGACCTTGCATGTTTGCATATTTATCGGCAGCTATCAACCTGATTTTTAGTTGCCCTGAACACATATTAATTATTACATTATGCTGTGGGTGCAAAAGTGAAATCTTCTGAGTTTGTTTGTTTGTTTTTATAACATACAACACAGCACAGGGCCGGACAATTTACAAATGATCACTGAACTTCCCATTTACCTTGACATATCCAGAACTTTATCTCAATCCCTCCTTCAGGTAGACCTGCCCAATACACCAAAAGACAGGGTGAGTTAATCAGCACATTCTGGCAAAGGAGACTTACTGAAAGTGAAAGAGGCGGCAGGCTCTTCAGTCAAAAGGGGCACTGGCAAAGGAACTAGTGGGTACCACTGATACCAAGACAGAAAGGCCAAGACAAAAAGGAGGCGGGGGCCGAGCTCGTGCTCTCCCGCTGCACCTAATTCCATTGTCCTTCCAGCTCAGAACCTCCCTGAACAGCAAAGACCCTGCCTGGTTGCCTTCTCTCCTGCACTGGGTCTCCCTGTCAATTCCAGAGTTGCCATTGTTATAACACACAGAATAATCTTACTTCAAACCAACAACACCCTACTTCCCCCAGTGTTCCTACCACCAAAACATCATCTGTCCTTCCATGACGAATGTGAATTTTCGACTGCACTTTGCCCTTTCCGACAGCCAGGTTGCAGCCCCACGGCTCATTTAAGGAAAGGCAAAGCTCCCGTGGCTGTAGGACTCTCTGAGAAGCTTGCATGCCTCTGGCAAATTGAACACTGTGATCTGTTCTCTGCAGAGTCCTTCCAGGGCTGGCTTTTCCTCCTGCTCAGTGGCTCACAGAGAAGGCTGCTTTTTCAAACCAAGTAGCCGATGGAAATATCAAAGACACTATGAATAATGATGCTTGTTCTTCATTATTGTGTTTATTTTAGCTTCTAGCACTTCAGTTAGTTTATAACTTTAGTTAGTTTACAGCACTTGATCAACTTACAATTCACAAATAACCCTTCCAACTCTGGAGGGAGGACTGGGGTTCCAAAGATCTCCACTTGAATTCCGGCATTCTGTTTGTTGGACAAGGGCATGTTATTTCCTGGGTCTCTGTTTTTCCTTTCTTTTCCCACAGTAAAGTATATATTCATAAAAGTACCTAGCACATAGACCGGGCACAGTGGTTCACACCTGTAATCCCAGCACTTTGGGAGGCCAAGGTGGGTGGATCACTTGAGGTCAGGGGTTTGAGACCAGCCTGACCAATATGATGAAACCCCGTTTCTACTAAAAATACAAAAATTAGCCGGGGGTGGTGGCATGCGCCTGTAATCCCAGCTACTCAGGAGGCTGAGACAGGATAATTGCTTGAACCCGGGAGGCGGAGGTTGCAGTGAGCCATGATTGTGCCATTGCACTCCAGCCTGGGCAACAACAGTGTAAACTCCATCTCAAAAAAAAAAGTACCTAGAACAGAGGTCAATCTCAGAACAAGTGGAATCTGGGGTTTTGTCTACTGCCTCAGGTAAGGAAAAGCAGAGATGCCATCACTTGCTTAAAAAGACCACCCAGCTAATAAAGGTGGGGCTTGGATGGGAGCAATGGTTCTGCGGAGTGAGCCCTTGTTCAGGAGGACTGCTGAGTCAAAACTACTTGTTTAATGCTAAACAAGTCATTGTTACAAAACACTGTTATAGTCATAACACACAACTCTTCATAGAATTATTCCAAGACTTTTCTGCTTTCACTCTTGTTCTATCTTGAACGTACACTGGAGTATTCCAGAGGTTATGTGAGGTACACTAGTGCAGTGTATTGAATGTGGAAGCAGAGAAGACCCAGCTGTCTTGCACTAAGCCAGATATGAACAATTTGCAAAAATGTAAAATAATGCCATTCTTATCTGTAATTTTGTTGGAGATTATAATGACTTTTCACAAAAATATTTATATTAACATGTAATTGGGTCATTGTTCTTATTTCTAAATAAAGTAATAAACAAATATCTTAAAATGTTCCCAGTTTAAAATTTAAATTTGGCAAATAGAGATAAATGTAAGCACATAGCAATAGCTCTGGAAAGACACATGATTTTTTCAGAGTGTAGACAGATCCCGAGACCACAAAGTTTTCAGCACCACTGAATCTGAGAGTGTTTCTCAAACTCTGATGAGTGTATCCACGACCAGGGCCTTGTTGCAATGCAGATTCTGGGACAGCAGGTCCAGGAGAGGTCTGAGAATCTTACCCTTGGTAAATGTGGCTGTTGAGCTCAACATAGTTCACTGTCAGAGCCTGGGAGGAATGGGAGGTTAAGTTGGAGCCATGGCCTGTCTGCTGTGGTGCTGTGTCCCTGGGGGAAAGGGAAGCCTCTCTGTGTCCTACAAACCCTCTCCAGGGTCCAGCGGGGTGAGGCCTCAGGTGCCCAGCCACTCAGCGGGCATGACACATGGGGAAGACAGTAAACAAAAACAAAAACTGTGTCAAGCAAAGCCACGTTGGCTTCAGGGTTAGAGCGTCCTGGTTATCCTGGCAGTTTGAGAGACAGGCTGTCAGCATGGGGTACACAGGGGATTTTTAATTTGGGATTAGATCCCTTTTGTTCTCCTTTACTTTGTTGATTTTTTTATTATTCTTTTTTCTTGTCCTCCTCATAGTGTTCATTGCAAAGCATTAGTTTTCTTCTCCATGTTTTTTTATTCCTTGACTAAAAATTAGTTTATATTATGAATAGAGATATCATATCTTCAAAGTTCATAATGTTTAACTAGCATTGGCTTATGGTAGGGCAGGCTCCAGGATCTCCCCTGCTGCAGGGACAGATGGTGGTGGTCAGGTAAACCTGACCTGCACTGACAACCTCACCAGTGGCTCTGGGAGGGGGAGAAAAATGAAGGTTTATCATCTACAGGAGAGAAAGGTATGAGAGTTGGAGAAGACAAAGACATTGAATTAAAATTACCTTCACTTTATGAACTAGGACGTTAAGTGTTCAATACCCACATGTTTCCATGGTAGCTGTCAGTCCTGACTCAGATTTCACAGGAACAGAGGTGAGGAATTAGTCTGAGGGTCCCCATTGTCACAGAGGAAGAGTATGTGGGCTCTTCAATCTTGTGAGAGTGTACATCAGCCTCTCCAAACAAACACAATTAAAAAATAAAGGGAGGAAAGCTGTCAGTTGAGGGCCTTGAGTGTACTTGGTGGATAAAATACTTTGTTCCTCATGGAATAAATCTCTCCACTGACAGATTCAGAGCAACGCTCTCCTTTATTGCTAATGAGAGTTAAATGCCTATTTCCTATGCTCTGATTGGAATATTTCCTCTGTGTGCTTCTAGAAAGGCTTGTTCTAATAAGATATGTATTTCGGAAAAGGGATACCATTGGAGTTAACTAATTCTTTCACTGACTTGAATTTTGTAGAGCAATGGCACATCAATCTACTAGAACAAGGCATTCATCAACACCAGCCCCATACACAGTGTTCTTTGTTGCAAATATGTTTTTGATTTGCCTTGCAATGCAGATGTGTTCAACACTAAATTCAGGGTACACCCCTGTATTAGTTCATTCTCACACTGCTAATAAAGATACACCCAAGACTGGGTAATTTAGATTTAAAAAAATAGGTTTAATGCACTCACAGTTCCACATGGCCGGCAAGGCCTCACAATCATGGCAGAAGGTGAAGGAGGGGCAAAGGCAGCTCAGACTGTACCATGGCTCCTATTAGCCACAGCTGGAGTAGTTGGAAGGCAGGGCACCAAGTCCCTTGGCTGCATACAGAAAGGAGCCCCTGGGCCTGGCCCAGGAAACCATTTTTTCCTGCTAGGCCTCTGGGCCTGTGGTGGCAGGGTCCTGCCAGAAAGGTCTCTGACATGCCCTGGAGACATTTTCCCCATTGTCTTGGTGAATAACATTTGGCTCTTTGTTATGTATGCAAATTTCTGCAGCAGGCTTGAATTTCTCCCAAAAAAATGGGTTTTTTCTTTCCTATCACATTGTCAGGCTGAAAATTTTCCAAACTTTTATGCTCTGCTTTCTCTTGAACACTTTGCTGCTTAGAAATGTCTTCCACCAGATACCCTAAATCATCTCTCTCAAGTTCAAGTTCTGTAGATCTCTAGGGCAAGGGCAAAATGCTGCCAGTCTCTTTGCATAGCAACAGTGACCTTTACTGCAGCTCCCAACAAGCTCCTCATCTCCATCTGTGACCACTTCAGCCTGCACTTCATTGTCCATATCACCAGAATTTTGGTCAAAGCTATTCAACAAGTCTCTAGGAAGTTTCAAACTTTCTTACATCTTTCTGTCTTCTGAGTTCTCCAAGTCTCTAGGAAGTTCCAAACTTTGCCATATTGTCCTGTCGTCTTCTGAGCCCTCCAAACTGTTTCAACCTCTGCTTGTTACCCAGTTTCAAAGTTGCTTCCACATTTTCAGGCATCTTTACAGCACTACCCCACTACCCGGTACCAATTTACTGTATGAGTCTGTTCTCACACTGCTAATAAAGACTTACCCAAAACTGTGTAATTTATAAAGACAAGGAGGTTTAATGGACACACAGTTTGACATGACTGGGGAGGCCTCACAATCATGGCAGAAAGTGAATGAGGAGCAAAGTCATGTCTTACATGGCAGCAGGCAAGAGAGAGCTTGTGCAGGGGAACTGCCCTTATTAAACCATCAGATCTTGTGAGATTTATTCACTATCATGAGAGCAGCATGGGAAAGACCCACTCCCATGATTCAGTTACCTCCCAACAAGTCCCTCACACAACATGTGGGGATTATGAGAGCTATAATTCAAGATGAGATTTGTGTGGGGACACAGCTAAACCATATCAATCCCTAAAACAAACCTGTGAAATAGAAACATGTATTTCTGTGTGGCCAGCAAAATCAAGGCTCACTCATTTTAAAATCTCTAGTCGCATTTCAGTATAAGGTTTTCTGAAAGCATTTTGTAAAGGTAAAGGGAAGAAGCTAATTTAAGCAGCAACCTTTGAAATAATTCATATTCATTAAACCACAAGTAGAAAGAGGGACCATGAGCTTGGGAGACATTCTCATATTAAACTCCTCACCCCAAAAAGAAACTGTCTCTGAGGTAAGAAAACATATGGAGTCTAAGCTCTTTCTGAATAGATCCATAGGTAAAAAGTGGAAAATATTAAAACATTGGGAATGCAGAGAAGTCCATACAAGAATCAGGCCTTTAGGAGTAGGACTCTAGCTGAAGCCTGAATTTGGAAAAGCTTTTGGAAACAAGCTCTCCTAGCACAACTTTCTGGGCCAGGGACCTCACCAAAGCAGTCTTCACGACCCAGCCACCAGCCTTTGAGTCCAGTCGGCTACATTGCAGCACATCAGGGCTGCTGCTCTAGGATTAAACCCCTTAGTGAGTCTACACTGCAGTACACTGGGGCTGCTATTCTAGGATTAAACCCCTTAGCAGGTGAGGGTTTTCCTCAAGTAACTCACACCACTGGCAACCTGTAGTGTGCCCTGTTGTTTAAAGGATGACTGGGGATTTTTTAACTAGATAATCAAAGCCCTGGACTAATAGACTATCGCCAATCCCATCTCTATTCCTGCTCATCTCTTCTCTTTCCTTTTCCATCCTCTTTTTTTATTGGTCTGGTAATTATTTGATAAGAAAAATGTACCCTGGTCAGTCTATCTCCAGCAATCTGTCACCATCTAAATAGTTTTTGAGGTCCCAATAATTATTCCAACTAAAGGCTTCCCTGATTACCTTCATCTCTAAAACCAGACAGCATTTAGATAAAAATTACACATAATTTAGTACTTCATCATATTTTGCTATTATTTCTGTTATTTCATGTGTTTTAGCTTTGTCTTTCTAACCCGGATACAAGATCCATGAAACTTTGATCATTATCCTGCATTCCCCAAAGAACCTAGAACAGAACAGAGCACAGGATCCATTGACTGATGGGCTTATTTATTGACGTGGCCCAGAGGTGCTCATAACAAGCTATAAATATGAAGTCAAGACATTCACAAAATAAAGAGATTGACCAGGCGTGATGGCTCATGCCTATAATCCCAGCATTTTGGGAGGCCAAGGCAAGACGATTGTTTGACCCCAGGAGTTTCAGACCAGCCTGGGCAACATGGAAAAAACCGTCTCTACAAAAAAAAAAAAAAAAAAAAATTAAAAATAGCTGAGTGTCATGGCACATGCCTGTAGTCACAGCTACTCAGGAGACTGAGGCAGGAGGATGGCTTGAGCCCAGGAGTTCCAGGCTGCAGTGAGCAATGATTACATGACTGCACTCCAGCCTGGGTGACAGGGTGAGACCCTGCCTCTCAAAACAAAATAAAATAAAAAACGAAAAGATCAACATTACAAGGAGAATAAAGTATTTGGCCCAGCACTGAGGAGATTTTACTTAGGCAGATTTATTTTTTTTTTAATCAGTAAATATTGCAATCATTGAGAAGGAAGTAGGAGACCCAAAGAGAACCCCAGTTTTATAGACTGGTTAGCAAGAAAGGGTGGCCCTAAAGCTATGGCTAGTAAATATAAATAAATAAATAAATAAATAAATAAATAAATAAATAACAAAAATTCTAATTGCAATGATATGATTAGCACAAGATTCAGACAATAGAATGAATGGTATTTGATGTCTACATTAAGAAATTTCTACAAACCCCAATAATTGGATCTGCTATGAGTGAACGAAGGTAAAACTGTGTAAAAAGATAACTGAAGAATGTGACATTTCCAAAAAGATAGTACATTTAGAATGTCTGTTGGAATAAAGAGACATAGCTATTTTACAACTTAGAGTGTTAATAGAAAACTTGAACTGTGGCGGAGCCAGCAACATGGGAGTCAACTACCATGGGAAAGGTGGTTTATTACTCACAGACCCCAGGTGGAAGTGGTGGACACAGCACTTCCCCAGGGCCATGCAGGGAAGCCCAAGGCCAGAGGCAGAGGGAGAAGAAAGCTGGCAAGAGCCTTTATTATGGCTTCCATAGCAAGGCAGGCTTAGCAGGCTTAGGGCTGGCTAGATTGAATGATTTCTGGGGGCTCTGTGGCATAGGAACTGGCCTCAATTGTCTGGGATATGGTTGTGGGGTGATTAGGGCAGATGAATAGGATAGAGAACTTGAGTGTGAGAGCATGACAAAAAGGTGATTGAGGTGTGGCCCCTGGATTGGTCCTAGTGGAAAGCATGCCTCGAAGAATTTCCTCCAAGAAGGGGAGGTAGGGAGGAGGAGGCCGGAACCATTGCAAGGTGATTCAGGCATATGACAGGGTGGTCCAGAAGATTATGCATCCAGCATATCCATGTACAGCAGATGTCAAAGTGTTACCTTTGCAGAGCTAGAAATGTGACTAATACAGTCGCATGGACACAGCAACTGTTAGGGATACAGAAAAAAATAACAAGGGAACATAATCTATGAATTTAACTATTTCACCTTGAACAGGGTGCTATGGTTTCTGTGTCCCCACCCAAATCTCATGTCAAATTGTAATCCTCAGTGTTGGAGGAGGGACTTGGTGGGAGGTGACTGGATCATGGGGGCAGATTTCTCCCTTGCTGTTCTCGTGATAGTGAGTTCTCACAAATCTGGTTGTTGAAGAGTGTGTAGTACTTCCCCCTTTGCTCTCTTCCTCCTGCTCTAGCCATGCGGGACACACCCACTTCCCCTTTGCCTTTCATCATGACCTTAAGTTTCCTGAGGCCTCCCCAGCCCTGCTTCCTGCACAGCCTGCAGAACCATGAGCCAGTTAAACCTTCTTGCTTTTAAATTACCCAGTCTCTGGTAGTTTTTTATAACAATGCAAGAGTGAACTAATACGTTGGGTCTGAGAATCAGGTCACTATTCAGATAGCAGAAAGCTACCTACTATTGAAACATGAAATCAAGCCTCCTGGCTGTACCTTGACCTTTTCTACCTTTGCACCAGAAAAGGAAGCCAATTTACAAACAAGATAGAGAAAGCTAACAAGTGACCAAAACAGATTTCGATTGTAAGTGAAATAAACTTAACTACAACATTGAGCCCATAACCTTGGTAGTAAAATAAAATGAAGTGGAAGAAGCCATGATGTAATAACAATTTAATATTCACCAGATTGTAAAGGGAATCTAGGAGGAATCATTGTGCATGCAAGAAGAAAATTACCACACAATATAATCTGTGGTGAGACATATTCATCGCCACCCAGAGAGCCCCAAAATCTAAATGGTGATTTTCTTTAAAATGATGGCTGGGTACTGCTGGTGCTTAATTAATTTCTTCATGTCCTCCAGAGCAGAATGAGCCATACCTGCTTCAAACATGCCTGAGGATGAGGCTATACCACGGGAACTACCTGGATTGCAGGAGAGAGGGGAGTGGGCAGCCTTCACCAACGGCCACTGAGTGATTGCATATTGGAAACGCATTGGTCTAAAACTCAGAAGGCCTCGGTTCTCACCAGAGCCCTGCCCATAGGCAGCTGTTTGATCCTGAGCAAGGAATTTAGCTGTTTTCATCTGTTGAAATACTGGGGTTTTTCCATGTCTCAGAGAAGTGGGTAGGATTAAAGAATTTTTAAATTTTCTTCCAAGGCAGCCATTACATTGACCCACAACCATCATGCCTGAGCATAAGAATATGTTGCCACTGCCTAGACCGTTACCCCTTCTCTTGTGTTGGTTGGCCGGAAATGCCCCCCTGACACTTCATTTTACCTTAAAACTTATTTAGAACATCCACAAGCAACTCTTTACAGACACCCTTACCATCTCGGAAGGTATATAAATGCAGGCTATTACCAACAGAAAAATCTTAGTACTGGATCACCATGAGCACACAATAGCATCCAAAGCATTGTACAAAGTTGTTTCTTATTTTACTCGTTAGCCCATTCAGAACTAACCTCATGTGGACCTCCAGGAGTCCCTCTTCTCTCCCTTCTCAACCACTCAAAGTTATTCCCTGGATCTCAGATCTTCCCCCAGCATCCTGGCTTCATATTGGACAAGTAACACTAAATATTGCATAACACCAGTCTTGTACACCTCTGAAAACTTCAGGTTCTTTAGAATTCCATCCTACTAAAGGTTCCCACCCTGAATGGGGCTAGAGAACAGGGAGGAAGGAAGGAACGGAGGAAGGGAGGGAGGGAGAGGGAGGGGAGGAGAGGAGAGGGGAGGGGAAGGAAGGGAAGGGAAGGAAAGGGAGGGAAGGGAAGGAAGGAGGGAGGGAGGGAGGGAGAGGGAGGGGAGGAGAGGAGAGGGGAGGGGAAGGAAGGGAAGGGAAGGGAAGGGAAGGAAAGGGAGGGAAGGGAAGGGAAGGAAGGAGGGAAGGAGGGAGAGGGAGGGAGAAAGAAGAGGAAGGGAGAAGGGGCCACTCTCTAGGTTATTAAGGCAACTTTGTCAAGAAACTATGCTTGTATCTAAATATGAGATTGTCCTAATACTTGGGTTTTCAGAACTCAAGAGCTTCAGTCAGATGTGTTGCTGGGTTCAGCCAGGTATAGGTGTAATCTGCTCCTGGGTCTAGTAGGTGATGTACTTGGCCACAATTTTAGTTTTCTCATAAAGAAACTTCATCTTCTAGGCTTCCCCTGTAAGATTCTGTGAAATCTGTTTATCCCTGCCCCTAGTAAACATGTGAGCATATTATTCCTTCCCTTTCTGGTGTCTGCATTAGCACAGCACATTTCAGGAAGGCCATTCTTTAAATACAGCAAATAAAACACCATTTGTTCTTCAGCATTAAAGCTCTCTTCTATTATAAGCACATATTACAGAATTCTATACCTTTTGTGTCCTTAGCAAACTACTAGAGAACTTCTCCTGAACGTTTGTTCCCACAGAAAGACAGGGCCTCTTCTCCACATAGCGTCACCACCCTCTGCCCCCGGCCAGGCCTTCAGCTATACTGACGCCCAGTCCCCCCACCACGGGCCTTCAGCAATACCCACACCCAGGTCCCCCACTCTGGGATTTCAGCTATACCCCTCCCAGTTCCCCCCTACCCCGGGCCTTCAGCTATACCCACACCTGTGTCCCCTGCTACCCCAGCTGGGCCCTCAGCTATGCCCACACCTGGGTCCCGGTAAACATCTCTTCACTCATGTCCCTGAAATTTCTATTCTCATTCTGACCTTGCTGTCACTGAATGATCCTCTTCCTTCTGTCAAAAGTAAGCTTAATTATTTTGAATGGTTTGCTGTTTTTCTCCCAGACAATCCCTGTCACTCCCAATGCCACACGCACCAGTGTTCCCCTGAGCCCACTCTCCAATCCTGAGACAGCAGCTCTGCCCTCTTCCTACTCCCAAGCGTTTGCAAGCGTCTGTGGTTTTATTTCTGTGACTGTGAATATCTATGAGATGAGATCTTTGTTTATTAAGATCTATATACTCTGACATACCTGACTCTTGGGTGTTTCCAGATAAACATTTATTGAATTGATACAAATTACTCCTGAGACGGTGGCAGCATCCCCGGTGGTGAACCGTCTGTGTTCTCAGCACAGGAGTCCTCCTTTCCACTCTGACTCTTAGCACTCCCTGCCTGACTCCATCTCTGAAGGCAGGGGGTGGCTGGCATGGAAAATAAAAAAGCTCTAAAAACCTGAGCTGTAGTCCTTGCTCTGTCACTCACAGGCCATAGGACCTTAGACACATATCATGCCCATCTGTAAAATCAGGGCTTGGCCTTGCCCGGCAGTTTCCAGCAGCATTCCTTGAAGGGGACCTGGAGCCCACCCTGGAGACAGAGGGAGCCAGAGGAAGGTGCAGCCAGCCTCCCCTTGCCCCAGGCCCAGCAGCCAGCCCACCATTGTGCTACTCACAAGGCTGAAAAGGGCTGGTGTATTAGTCTGTTCTCATGCTGTTATGAAGACATACCCAAGACTGGGTAATTTATAAAGGAAAGAGGTTTAACTGACTCAGTGTTCTGCAGGGCTGGGGAGATCTCAGGAAACTTGCAATCATGGCAGAAGGGGAAGCAAATACCTCCTTCTTCACATGGCGGCAGCAAGGAGAAGTGCAGAGCGAAGGGGGAAAGTCCCTTATAAAACCATCAGATCTCATGAGAACTCACTCACTACCAAGAGAACAGCATGGAGGTAACCCCCGCTATGATTCAATTACCTCCCACCAGGTCCCTCCCACAACACATGGGGATTGTAGGAGTTACAATTCAGGATGAGATTTGGGTGGAGACACAGCCAAACCATATCAGCTGGTCTAGGTGATCCCTCAAGTTTCCCTCAGCTTCCTGGCATGAATATTCCTATTTATGACCATACTTCCTGCTGCAGCAACAGCCATCCAAACCAAAGCAGACACAGAGTTAAAAGCCCTGACGCATGAAAACGTGCTCAGCCCCACTAGTCATTAGGAAAATGCAAATCAAAACCACAATGAGATACCACTTCACAGCCACTAGGATGGCTGCTATAAAGACAAAAAGCAGAAGGTAAAGTTTTATAGGATGTAGGGAAATTGGAATTCTTGCGCACTGCTGGTGGGAATGTGAAATGCTACAGCCACTGTGTAAAAATAGCATAGCAGTTTCTCAACAAAGTAAACATGGAATTAGCTTACGATCCAGCAATTCCACTTCTGGGTATATACCCAAAAAAATTGAAAGCAGGAACTCAGATATCTGCACATGCATGCTTACGGCAACATTATTCACAATAGTCAAAATGTGGGAACCTCCCCAGTGTCCATCGACAGATGAATAAGCAAAACATCGTGTATCCATTTACAGTGGGATATTATTCAGCTTGAAAAGGAAGCTCAGACACATGCCAGAACGTGGATGAAGCTTGCAGATAGCATGCTAAGCGAAACAAGCCAGACACAAAAGGACAAATACTGTATGATTCCACTCCTAGGATGTCCCTCAAGTCATCACATCTCATGGAGACAGAAAGTGGAAGGGGGGTGGCCAGGGGTTGAGGAAGGGATAATGGGGAGTCACTGTTTGATGGGGACAGAGTTTCAATTAGGGAAAGATGTACACTTTCCAGAGATGGATGGTGGTGTTTTTGTTGCACAACAATGTGAATGTACTTAATGCCCCTGAAATGCACACCTAACAATGGCTGAAATGGTAAACTTTATGTTATGACTGACTGACCACACCAGAAAACCCTCTGGAGCCAGGTTCCGGGGAAGGATAACCTGTCAGATGAGAAAACACATCCTGGAACAACAGCTGGGGCTGTCTAGCTGGTGATATTTACTGACCAGACTTGTGCATGTTTCCTCTTTGGCAGCAGAGCCCCGGCACCGCGGTGGCCAGGCTGTGGAGAATAAAAATAGAGCCTCTGCTTTTAGCAGTGTCTTTCATAAGTTGCAAGCACTGACACTTTCATGCAAAAAGCAACACTTTCTTCCTGTGCCCTCTGAAGGGGAGTCATTCCATAAAAAATGGCTCTTGACATGTCTGACTACATGCCTAGTTAGTAGCACTGGATTCCTACCACTTCCCCAGAACCTCTGAACATTTCTTTTCCAAAATGCATTTTAACCACGAAGCTGCCCCAAGAACAAACTCTGTAAGTCTGATGCTGCCGGCTCACCTACCCACACGCACACAGCTTCAGTGACTTTTCCGACGCTGCCTGGAGCTGTGCCTTTCCAGCTGGATTGAGGATTCAACAGGGTTACCTGGATGTCAACCTACTTTTGCTTTTTAGGGGCAAACATGATTTGCTGGTGTTCTAGAAGTATATCCGATTCATTACAAAAACTGTGCATGTATGCGATGTTTTACGAGTCTACTCAGTCAATCGCACGACCTAGCTGCACACCTTCAGATAGAAGCTCCCTGAGGGCAGGCCCCTTATCAGTGTTTTTCAGCTCTGTGCCACCAGCACATGGTTCACAAGAGAAGCTCAAGCAATCAGCACAGCGACATGACGTCCATGGCTGCAGGCAAGTTTTCTTTGGGGCAGAGGGGGGTGGTTCCTGTATATAAATACTAAAAGGTATATTCTTAAATGAGTTGATACAAACATGAATATGATCCAAGCTGAATTCATTATTACTATAATCATTTTTCTCTTTTTATTTTCAAAGAAATGAGACCAAGGTGGGCGGATCACAAGGTCAAGTGTTTGAGACCAGCCTGGCCAACATAATGAAACACCGTCTCTACTAAAAATACAAAAATTAGCGGGGCGTGGTGGCGGGCACCTGTAGTCCCAGCTACCAGGGAAGCTGAGGCAGGAGAATTGCTTGAACCTGGGAGGTGGAGGTTGCAGTGAGCCGAGGTCGTGCCACTGCAGTCCAGCCTGGGCGAAAGAGCAAGACTCCATCTCAAAAACAAAAACAAACAAAAAAAAACAATGAGAGTTGAACGATTTCCAGGGGTTCCTGGCAGTATCGTGGCCCAGGCCCTGTGCCTCCAATAGCCCGGGGAGGAGCTGCTCTGCACACAGCTAGATGAGCATGAAGCAGGGGGAGAGGGCAACGCCCCACCCTACCACCGCCTCCTTGGTGGTTTTGAACCTCAAAGAGACAGCCAGCAGCAGATGGTGACCAGCGGAACTTCGCAGGCACACGACGGGCCCATCCACCAATTTCCATGCATTTTTTACAGGTAAGAAACCTTAAGGCTGCAGTGGCCAAACTTCTCCAAGGTCACACAACTGGTGAGTAGAAGAACAAGGACCAGAACCAACAAGTCAGCCCTTCCCACCCCCAGAATCACGTCTTGTGTTCCTGAGGTGAGCCTCGGGGTCTTGTGCCTTCAGCCTGCTTTTTGAAACTGTTTCCTACCTCTCCAAAATCCTGTAACAGCCAAATTTCCCACCTTTTCAAAATATACCCCTGCACATAGCACCAACTCCTCATACAGTTACTGCTGCAGCCAGGCATTGAGATGAGGAGGAGGAGATGAAAACACGCAAGACATAGACTCCAGTTGTAAGGAGCTCACAGCCCTCCAAGTCTTTGCTCCTGTCCAGCATTTATAGCCTTTCAGAAGTTTCTGGAATGTTCCTCAAGATTCTTTCCACCTTTTAAATTCTAGTCTTTCAAAAGTGACTCAAATTATGTCTTCTTTGTGAAGCCTTTTCTGAGGCAGACATAATTAGTCTTTCTATTCTGTCAGCTCCCAGATTATTTATGATAGGGTGGCCATTCTGTTTTATATAAGAGAAAATTGCGAAGAGTTTATCTTCTTTTTTATATTGCAAATTCCTTGAGACAAAGGCTGAATTTAATTAATTAATTAGAGTACCTCAACATGGGTCATGCATTCATTTGTTTATCCATTCATTCATTTTTTTCCCTAATGACATATTTATTAAGGGTCTACAATATTTTAGGTGCACAAAAAACAGGAAAAAAATGTAATTAAGTTTTCAACTTCCACATCTGACGACTGTTCACAGAGCAGTAGTTGAAACTAGAGAAGAGAAGTTGCTGTCCTGTGTCTTTCTTTAGAGTCATTGATTCCTTCAGATTTTTCATATGCAGCACTAAACTGTATATAACATAAATACAAACCGCGTAGAAGAGATGAGAGACAGTGTTTGGACTGAAGTTGTCTAAGATGTCAAGAAGACATAATGAGTTGCCCAGGCTGAATGGGGAGGAGGATTGAGAAGAGTGTTCACTTCATGGGGTGAGGGGGCGGAGGAGGGGGTGCGGAATGGCTGATCAAATGCACCAGCAGCAGCTTTCTGGTTTCGAGGAGAGGAAAAGGAAACCAGGAAGACAGGAGGAGGGGTCCCCGTTGGCAAGGTGCCCAAAATGAATTTGTGTAGGAAGAACCGGGACCAGATTGAGGACTTGGAAAGAGGTGGACATGCTGCATTTTAACCAGGAGAAACCCTAAGCTGAGGTGTTGACTCTCTCAAGGTGGACACTCTGGCCATGGCTTGGTCATCTCACTCTCTGCACTGGGAGTTGAGACTTGGCGCCAGAGAATTCGATGGCCCCATCTCAGTTCTTTTTGTTTCTAAACCTCCTTCCAGAGTGCTGCAAGGAAAAGGGCAAAAGGGAAGCACACGGTTTCGCAAGGGATATCCCTGCTGCCCCTCAGACCCTTGCACACTCCTGAGCTCAGCATGTGGGTTCAGCGTGGGGACTGGTTTGAGGGATCAAACAGGCAAAGAGAAGGAAACCTCAGTCACTTAGTGGTTCCATCTTCAACCTCCCTTTCCCAAGCCAGCACAGAACTAAGAGAGAGTGTTCTTATCCCCATCTCTTCCCCTCCTTCGAGAGCCACACAGCCACCAGGAGGCACTTTAGCCCGTCTGGCCTCCTGTCGGAAGACTGGGTCCCATCCCACATATTAGGCAGGTGGGGAGCAGAAGGGCAAATGAACTTCAGTGCCCGGGCTCACCCGCTGGAGATGCAGCTCAAGTCCAAGGGGCTTGGCAGCTCCAGCTCTCCAAGACCACACACCCTGCATGCCTCTCTCCCCATCGCCCGTGCAAAGCCCCCTTGCTTTCACAGTTGCAATTTCTTTTGGAGCCTGTTGAGAGTGTTGGAATCAATGATCTCTAAAGTCACTACCAGCCACATGCTTCCTTGTTTTCTTTCTTCTTCTTTGTTATTCCGAAGTACCAGGGCATGCTAGTACGAGGGATCAGTGTGGATTTTTTTTTTTTTTTTTGAGACAGTCTCTCTCTGTCATCCAGGCTGGAGTGCTGTGGCATGATCTCGGCTCACTGAAGTCTCCACCTCCAGGTTCAAACAATTCTCCTGCCTCAGCCTCCCGAGTAGCTGGGACTACAGGCTCACACCACTGTGCCTGGCTAAGTTTTTTGTATTTTTAGTAGAGACAGGGTTTTGCCATGTTGGCCAGACTGGTCTTAAACTTCTGAGCTCAGGCGATCCGCCCGCCTCAGCCTCCCAAAGTGCTGGGATTGCAGGTGTGAGCCACCGTGCATGGCCCAGAGTGTGGATTTGGAACAAAAAACGGTTATGACCAATGAAGGTTGGCAGAAGGGAAGATTTTTTTTTTTTTTCTTAAATCATTGAAGATAATAAAAGCAGGTAAGAGTTATGGAATTCAAGGAGCACTGTATTCCTTTTTTTCTTCCAGACAGTTGATTTATAATGAAAATTTTGAGCTTCAGCCCTAAGAGAAAGTTACAAGACATAAGGTTTAAAATGCCGTTTCCTTACAGTATGACATAGATATTTTTAAAATAATCATAACATTTTCTTTCTGATTAAAAAAACCCACTAATTTATTCTAGTAATCCAGAATCCTTGTGGGTGGTGATATGAAATTCTATTATTGTTCAGTTAATGTACTACAGTTGTTTCCATAATTTAGAAAATTAAATTTCCATGAAACTTGTTCTAAAGAATTTTCATAAAGTAACTGTGTGATTCTTTTACCATAGCTATAAAGAATATATTTATATTTTTTTCACTTAGATTATTTTTTGCTTTGGTTTTCTGTGACAATTTTCTTGCCTGGCACTGTCTTGAGAAAGCAATTCTCTTCTATTGCTTAAGAAAAAAAAACTGTTACAGGCAGTGCATAATTATATTTATTTAGATTCTTTACCTAAATCCTATTTTAAAATTTGTATTACTAAAGCAGAAACTACCACAAAATGGAAAGCAAAGAGTATAATACTACATTTATAGAATATATTTCTAATTTAGGAAGCATTTTTCTGTGTTCTGAAATCTTAATGTGGATGATTTTATATTTCACTGGGTTCAACTATTAAGAGTAGACTTCCAATACCATACGAAGCTGGGTTCCCCCACTTTAAATAGCAAGCAGTCTCCTTTAGAATAGGCATCAGTTGGGACACTCTCAAGCAGCGGTGCCACAGAAGGAGTATGTCACTGTGAGTATAATACAATGAAAAGGTAAAGCCAGTTATGGAGTGAAATGCAGGGGGAGCTTTGAGTCACTGATGCACGTGCTGCTGTGGCTCTGACTCTGCTAGTTTTTATCTGACAGCTTCATTTGTTTGATGATTGCCACTGTTGCGTGTGAATTGCAAGGTTCCCACTTAATGAGGTTGAACATCCATAGCAGGCCTCCATTCATATACTTCCAGGAACATGTTATGTCGTAAAATGAGCATCCAGCTACATTAGTCGGCATCGTGTATCTTTGTTAATATTCATTCACAGGAACACAGATGCATGTTCTCAATATATAAAATGGACAGTTTTTTTCCCATTGCTGAATTCACATTTGAACCTCCCAATGGAAAGATTTGAAGACAGGTAAACTTAGACAGGTGGGGGTACTCACCACTATACTAACCACGGAGACAGGTAAACTTACAAGCCCACAAACAATCATGCAACTTTAAGTAGTAAAAGTCAGAACCATCTAGGGGAAGGGAAGGGTTGCAGACACATCTGAAGATTATCAATGAATATTTTGTTGTGGGCTCGGGGAATTCTTAAGACGGATTAGTCAGCTAACATCAGGTACAAAGTTGGCCCCAGATTTAATGAACTTTGCTTATGTCGAATATACCAAAGTCCATGGAATTAGCCAAATCTCTGCTAATTTGAAGCACCTGGGATCTCTCCTGTCCGCATGTTTTCACTTAAGGGCCAATTTGCTCTAGAAGAGCTCAAACAAAAGTTCTAAAACATATTGCCGCAATGTCACGCTTAACCAATTGGCATGCACTTAAGCAGTATGCAGACATTTCCGGTGATATGTGTAAATCCTGTATGAACAGTGTCAGCTGCTGACAAATAAGGCGATTCGGTCCGGGCAGAAAGCAGGCGCACATGCCGCACTGGCTGCGTCCGGGTTAGTGAGGAGGGAAAATGCACGGCGCTCAGGGGCTCAGAGCAACCAGAGCTGCATGAAAGCACCTGTTTAAATGGCAACAGTGTTCTGGGCACCAAAGCTGCTCAGATTGGATTCCTCATCTGCAAATAAATCATCACACCGATGGAGGATGGCTCCTAGCTGCTTGTAACTTTATCCCTCCTGTCTCTTAGGTGCCCAGATGAGAGGAGGTACTTTCCAGTGCCGTTGCTGGCATTCTACCAGCGGCTCGAGGCCCCTTTGGTCTAGAGAATGCTGACGACAATAGCTGCATTGTGGCAGTCCCGTGCTTACAATGCAGGGCGGCCTTCACACTTCAAATGAGGGATCAACATGAGCATAACTAATGGAGCCATCAAAGACATGGGTTTAAAGTCCCGATCTGAAAACACCCACACATTGCACATTCCTCCTCAGGGCTTTTCCCAGGGGAAAAAACGGCCTGGAAAGGCAAATGGGACACAGCCAAGAAGGTGGTGGGTTGCTGTGTGCCAGGTCGCCCTCTCCGAACTTTCATCTCGCTATGTTGTCCCAGCAGGTCCTGGAGATTCCCAGGAGAGGGAAGGAGGATGCAGAGTTGGGGTTTCTCACATGTCCCACTGCGCACGGTGACAGGGAGCATCCCAGAGCACTGCGCCCGATGAGAGTGGGCCACGAGACTCACATTGGCATCCCTGTGGTGCCAAGATGGGGCCGTGGGGTAGAATGGGCCATACAGTGGGAGAATGTGGTCAAGATGAAAAGCAGCTTGCATTCAAAAGAGGAAACCGCGTGTACTGTGGGCTTGGGAGCCAGGTTCCCACCCCCATGCTAATGTGTAGAATCGGCTTCGGAAGAAAGGAGCAGTAACCATGGTGCTTGCAGGAACTTTAAAAATCTGGGCCAAGAAGCCCAAGCCTGGAGAGAGTTCTAGAAAGCGTGGAGGCACATTTATCCAGCAGCATTCACAGAGTCCCTTGTGAGTCCAAGCAAGGGGCAAGAATGGTAAAATCTAATTTTAACAAGAACCCACTGGGTCGGAATGGATCAAGAGACGTCTGTCACTTATAGACAAATTGAAATGACATCAAAAGACAGACATGATGGTTTTATGACATTTTGCAACTTCTTTAAGAAAATAACCCGAGAATTTTGGTAACAGATCAAATCATTAACAAACTGGAGAATTCCTTAGGGATACCCCGCTTGACTGCAAACCTCCTCCAGTGAATTAAGTTAAATGAATTTAGCAGACTTTTCTGCATGAGCTGCAAGTCAGGGATGTCATGTGTTTTGCTAGATGGAGATTCCAGATCACTGTGCTATGATGTCTTATTTGTGGTTTCTCTACATAGGTGCATGCATTTTTTTTTTTTTTTTTTTTTTTTGAGACAGAGTTTCACTCTTCTTGCCCAGGCTGGAGTGCAATGGTGCAACCTCAGCTCACTGCAACCTCCACCTCCCAGGTACAAGTGATTCTCCTGCCTCAGCCTCCCGGGTAGCTGGAATTACAAGCGCCTGCCACCACACCTGGCTAATTTTTTTTGTATTTTTAGTAGAGACGGGGTTTCACCATGTTGGCCAGACTTGTCTCAAACTCCTGACCTCAAGTGATCCGCCCACCTCAGCCTTCCAAAGTGCTGGAATTACAGGTGTGAGCCACTGCGCCTGGCCGCATGCATGTTTTTAAATGCAAAGTGAGAAGAGTCGATGTTGCATTCTCTGGTTTTCCTCCTGCTTTCACTTTTTTTGCCATTCTCTGAACAGCTGGGTCGTAAGGGAGGGTGCAGTGCTCAAGATGCTGTCTCCTTCTTCCAGAGAGAGAGAAGGAGTCGTGACCTCCAGGACCTAGGCTGGACCATCAGGTGAGCCCTGATGCTGTCCCCATGGATACAAAGAGTTTCATACAACATCAACCTCAGGCAAGACCACTCTGAGACCAGGATAGATCAAGAAAAAGACAAGACCTTTCTGTAATGATTTCTAAACACAAACAGAATGTGTACGTTTTATGACCCATGAAAATGACCCACCATCCCATTATCCTGGCTAATGAGAGGGGGCAACTGCTATTTCTTTACCAATTATAGCCTGGTCTTGCTATAGTCTGCTCGACTTTGAGATAAGACAGATGAAGACCCCCCGCCCCATCCGGGAATGAGCCCAGCTTCCTGACAGCACCCAGTCCACAGAGTCCCCACTTTCTTCAATCACCCCCAAAACACCTAACACAAGCCCAGTTCCCACCGTCCTTCCTAACACCCTCTTGCTGTGAGCTTCACACTCCTCGGGGTGTGCGTTGTCCCTGGCTGCAACTTCACCCACCCCAGGATGTCCTGTAGTCTCTGGAGACGTGGACACTGCCCTCCCCACAGGCACGCTGGATCATGGTGGACACCGCCCTCCCCACAGGCACGCTGGATCATGGCTGGAGCTTCAGTTCTTGTCTCTGGGAACACAGGTTGCCAATCTTTACCTCTAGCGCTAAGCTCTCATTTGGATTAGATGCCAATTTTCAAATGCCTGCTGAATATTCCCAGATGCTATGCTGCTGGAAACTCAAATTCCATTTGCCTCAAATGAAACTCATCATCTTTCTTAGCCCCAAATCTTCTCTACTTCCCTGCAGCTCCCATCCACATAATGGCACTGATGAATGTTTAATATTTCAGGCTCTAAACAGGAAAGAGAACCTGTAGAAAGTTACAAGTTGCTAGGTCATCTATTAGGAACTCTTTTGATTCTTGACCGGGTGTGAAATGGTACTTGAGTAATATCAAAGAAAAAATTATTCTGACCCTTGTTAAAGACAGGAAGGAAAGCATTTTGAGAAAGGACTTCCCAGTGGAGTTTTGCAGTAGGGGGAGAGAGAGCTGGGGATCAACAGGTAAAACAAGGACATGTGGACATTTACAGCCACGGAGCAGGGTGGGGTCAGTGGATGGTACATCATGGGGAGGGGGATTCTTGCTAGACCGTCTCAGCAGGATGCATGCTGCAGGCAGCCCAGGGTGGTAAGACATCCAGGATGTGATGAGAAATCTGATCAGCTATCAGGAGTCGAGAATTTTTGCTAAACTGACCCAGCGGGATTCTTGCTAAAACTGGACTAAGCCGGTCAAGGACAGAGCTCAAGGTCGGGGCCCAATCCAGAAGAAAGTGCAGAGACTGCCTTGGGTTTGGTCAAGAAGAGGGTCTCTGTCCATATCTGTAGCTTTATTTATGCTTCACTTTATTTTCTTAAGACTTCCAACAAGAATAACAAAACAGCCAATGTTAAAAGTTTAAAAATGTAACATGGTAAAATGATGGTGTTCCTTTTATGTGAAGATTGGATTTGGGGGAAAAAGTTGGCCCAAAGTAGCTATTTCCTTTCAATCTAGCTCTTTTTAAAATCCCGAGAAATCCTAGCTTTGTGTAATTTATGCTGGTCTCTCCCCACTACTGGCATTACCCTAACACCAACGTAAATGGAAGAAAGTTGCAATTTACTAAAACATGAGTCAAAATGCCAGCATGAAAGTTTCCTGCCTGCAGCCAGGGTCCTCTGCCTCCCGGGTCCTCTGCCTCCAAGGTCCTCTGCCTCCCGGGTCCTCTGCCTCCCGGAGTCCTCTGTCTCCAGTGTCCTCTGCCTCCCGGGGTCCTCTGCCTCCCAGGGTCCTCTGCCTCCCGGGTCCTCTGCCTCCCGGGGTCCTCTGCCTCCAGTGTCCTCTGCCTCCCAGGGTCCTCTGCCTCCCGGGTCCTCTGCTTCCCGGGGTCCTCTGCCTCCCGGGTCCTCTGCCTCCAGTGTCCTCTGCCTCCCGGGGTCCTCTGCCTCCCGGGGTCCTCTGCCTCCCGGGGTCCTCTGCCTCCCGGGTCCTCTGCCTCCCGGGGTCCTCTGCCTCCCGGAGTCGGTGCACTGGCATTGAAGAGGGTCTCTGCTCCCACACTGTCCGCAGCTAACACCCAGGTAACAGCCACATGTGCTGATGGCCTTGTGATCCAAACCAATAGCTTCTGATACGATTTTCAGCGGACTCCCTTACGGAGTTTCCTTCTCTTTCATTTTATTTTTTCCTCCTCCGTTTCTGTTTGCAGCTCCTCTGTGACCATTGTGTGCTCCAGCCCCAAGATTCTTCTTCAGAGGGTCCAGGGTGTGAGGAGCAGGATCCGTCAGTGAAAAACACAAAACAAAACACAAAGCTCTTCCGGGGGTGTTGAGGATCAGCAAGACTCAGAAATTACTTTTGGTTTTTTTTTTTTTTTTGAGACGGAGTCTCACTCTGTCGCCCAGGCTGGAGTGCAGTGGCCGTGATCTCTGCTCACTGCAAGCTCCACCTTCCGGGTTCACGCCATTCTCCTGCCTCAGCCTCTCCGAGTAGCTGGGACTACAGGCACCAGCCACCACGCCCAGCTAATTTTTTGTATTTTTAGTAGAGACGGGGTTTCACCGTGTTAGCCAGGATGGTCTCCATCTCCTGACCTCGTGATCAGCCTGCCTCAGCCTCCCAAAGTGCTGAGATTACAGGTGTGAGCCACTGCGCCCGGCCCTGAAATGACTTATTAACCAAAATTACTTAAGGCCAGGAAATTGCCATTGTGTCAATACAATACATTCTACCTTATTATTTCTCAAAATATTAAAATATTACTTTTTATATAAAAAGTTAAAGGTTAAAGCCATACTTTTTATATGTTTAGGGACACAGTTTCACTCCATCACCCACGCTGGAGTGCAGTGGTGTGATCACAGCTCACTGCCGCCTGAAATTCCCGGGCTTAAGAAATGTTCCCGCCTCTGCCTCCTAGTAGCTGGGATTACAGGTGTGCACCACCATGCCTGGCTAATTTTTTATTTTTATTTTTTTGTAGAGATGAGGTCTTGCTATATTGTCTAGGCTAGTCTTGAACTCCTGACTTCAAGCAATCCTCCTACATTGGCCTTCCAACGTGCTCAGATGACAGGACAGGAGCCACTGTGCTTGCCCTAAAGCCAACAATTTTCAAGTGCTCCCCATAAGTGTTATAAGATAAAGTAAAATTAGTAATATTGAACAAAATTTCTTTTAAATATATTTTTTTCTTAATGAATCCTTTAAAAGCCCTTTCCAAATCCTGTTTCTGTTCCTAGGTGTCATGGCAGCCCTTATGAGTAGTATTTGGGGTTTGGGTGTGTGTGTGTGTGTGTGTGTGTGTGATTTTGGTTTTTATAAATGGATTAACTCTCTCTGGGCACATTTGTTGTTTTCCTGATGGCAGCTGGCTTGCTTCCTCTTCCAATTCCTACGTTCAAGTAGCCAATTAGAAAGGTAGAATTTACTTTCACCAGATTGTAAGGTTCTTAAGGGCAAAATTACGCCCATCCCTTTCATTACTACATCCCAGCTGCATTTAATAGTCAACAACGTATGTGTTGACTGCTTGTTAAATGGATGCATAATGAATGAATGGGCAGATTTCCATTCCAGTAAGTGGGTCTGAACCTCATGTCAGGAGCGCAGGCCTTGCCTGTCTTTTCCTAACCAGAATGAAGTCCTTTGCCCTTTCAGAAGTAAGAAAATGTGCCTAACCCCCTAATAAAAAGCAGGTCTTAATGACATAACTATAATTTGAAAAGCTCATTGATAGCACTCCATAAATATGAGATCACATATCAATAAGTATTGGATCACTGGGAACAGGTGTCTGGCCAGCTTGGAAATAGCCCTGTAACATAAGGAAATTGTCAGTTTCTGAAAACCTGGATTCTAGACATGTCTGTCACTAATTTAATTGTGTGAACGTTTACTCTGCCTTTTGACTTTATGGGCCTCAGTTTCCCCATGTGCAAAACACTGTAAGGAGTAGGTTACACCACCTTTAGTATCCTTAGCAATCTAGGGAAACTTTATTATTAGAAAATTTAAATCAAATGGCAAAAGTGATAACATAAACCCAGTTATTTTTTGTAACAGGAAAAAAATGAGATGCCTATGGTCACCTATTGAGTTTACATAAAATGTATTTCTCTTTCTTCTGTCACTTTCTGTATTCTCATCTCTGTGTTTCTCTGTTTTTACCTTTTCAGTATCTTACAAACACTCCTTCTATGAATTGCACTGGCCGTGTGATCCTGCACTCATCTATTCCTGGGATTGTTTTCATTTCTAGACTCTAGATTGGGAAGATTAGACTCTGCACTGCGTTTATTTCTGGACCTCACGTCTACTGTAGTATCTGCCGCATGACAAGAGCTCAGGACAGTCTTTAAAATGACCAGAAGAATGAATGAATAAACATGTGAATGAAGGAGGCTGCCACGGAGAAAACGCAACAGAAGCTTTCCACTACTCAGTATTTTGAAACACGAAAAAACTTCACCATACTTTACATTGTTATTAAATTGTGGCAAAATATACACAACATAAAAGGTACAATCTTAACCACCGTTAGATGTACAGTTAAGTGACATTAAGTGTATTCACACTGTTTTGCAAACATAACCACCATCCGGCTCCATTACTTTTGCATCATCCCAAATTGAAACTCTGTCCCCATTAAACGCTAACTCCCCATTTCCACCACCGCAGCCCCTGGCAACCACGGGACCTTGAGTTGGTTCCAGCTTTTGGCTGTTGTGAATAACGCTGCTATGAACATAGGTGCACAAAAGTCCGTTCCTGACCATGCTTTCTGTGCTGTTGGGTATATACCCGGAAGTGGGATGACTGGATCATCCAGTAATTCTACATTTAGTTTTTTAACTGCTCTTTGACACAGAGGCTGCACCATTTTACATTCCCACCAATAACGCACCCATTTCTCAATATGATTCCAATTTCTCTGAATCCTCACCACCACTTGTTGTTTTGGTGTTTTTTTTTTTTTTTTTAAATAGTAGCCAACCTAATTCTATAGCCTAATACGTGAGAAGTAGTATCTATCTCCCAGTAGTTTCAATGTGTAACTTTCTAATGATTAGTGATACTGAATGTCTTTTCATGTGCTCACTGGCTATTTGTTATAAGTAATATTTTCGATGAGGCCCTTATGGTAGTCAGCCTATAGGTGCTCGAACTTCTTGCTCATACAATTCAGGTTCTGCACTGCTGCTCACCATGGTTTGCAGCTGGCATGCATTTGCATGGTTGACCAGTTGTCAGCCTGGTGCTGGTGGTTTGCATCTATCTCACTGGATTCTTGCCAAATGGAGAGTGGCCATGCTGGTGTCCCCACTGTAGAGATGACATTGAGACACACTCATGGATTTCGGCTAGATAGCACCACTAGTTACTGGCCCAGCTGTAGTTCAACGCTGGGTGTCTAATGCTCACATCATCTCTCAGCGTGAATGTGATAAACCACACAGACACTGTGTTGATAAACCACACAGACACTGACCATGAAGAAAAAGCAAAACCCCTAAATAATTGCAATATTCTTTAATATTTACACTCATCTTAAGTAAGAAGGAATCCTGAAAAAGAAATACAGATTGCAGGTAAGCCTTTCATCTCAGGGCAATCTGAACGCTCTTTCTACCCTAGACACTTTATTTTATGCCTACACACAGCCCCAAAAAGTTATTTAAGTTTTAATACAGATGGTCCTTCAGTTTGATTTATGCTATTAAGTAAAATGCTGTTATGCACAAAGGAGAAAAAAATAAAAGAACTAGTTAAGCACTTTTTTGTTAGCCTTCAGGCATGTTCATTAACTATGCTGAGACTGTTTTGCGTAATGTATGCATTTGTGCATGTACATATAGTGCCATATAAAATAGATCATTTACCCAATAAATAGGAGCAGTGTCATCCCTCTCACTCGGCTGAGGAATCTATCCGTTTCTCTTATAAATCTAGGCTGCATTTGCTGTGCATGGGAACGACCTTCCATTAAGACGCATACATCTGGGCTTGGAAAAGGTCGAAGTGCCTTTTTAAGCAGAAAATTACTGAATCAGGATCGTTAGTAGCTCTGAGTAATCTTATTATTCAGCATTCCCCTCCCCGCCTCCCCACACCGTCTTAGAAACTGCATCAGGACTGAAAGCAGTTTCCTCGGCGGCTTCATTCCTCACATCTGCTGGTTGTGCAGCCTCCTTGCATTCAGTCGACCTCAAGGACCATGTTTTAAAGGAAACCTCAGATAATTTCCAGAGAGGCCCATCACACGCAGCTTTCTTCGGACATTCAGCAGCCAGTTCTCAGATAGTCTGGATTTGTTTGTGAAGTGGGTCCCTCCCTGATGTTTGTGAGTGAGACTGAGTTAATTCTATTTAGACCGGAAACCGTTGTGTTTCGGGTGTCTCGTGAATCACGAACTGCACAGGGAGCTGAGCGCGGTATCTCTCCACCTTCCTCCGCCCAGAGCCCTTGGCTACGGCAAGACCCTGCACCAGGCCTCCCAGCTGGGGAAGCAGCAGCTCAATGTGCTCCGCATGTGGCTTCCTCGCCTCCTGGTGAGCACATCCTTTTATGGGCTTAGTCATTCCTGTCTGAGAAAAATTAATAAAGTACTAAATAGCATGAGAACAGCGAGACATTCATCTTGTTGCAGACCGTGATCACACAGCCAGGAACTGGGGTGAGCAGGGAGCTCGTTTCCAGACCCTCGGGATGCCTGGAGGCGGCTGGACAGCACCGAGTTTCTTAGCAAAGTAGCTGTTGCTTAAAGAGCAAAAGGGCTACACAGGAAGGCGGCAGGCAGACTGGAAGATCAGTGTCCACTTCACACGCATCCCTGACACGCAGCGACCTTCCCAAAAATGGGCTCCGTGTATCGTCAGGTCTGGTGAGATGAGGTGTCACCAGGTGTTCCAAATCAAAAATGCGTTTGTGCTGGGAATGGGGGAGCTTTCTAAAGTCAGATGCATCTGTGACATGGTGGAGGTTAACGGTGTTGAACAGAGCTCTTCAAGAAAACTTGTCCCACCCCACACGTAACCCCGGCCACACACAGCCGCTGAGCCAGGGTGTCTTGTGAATCATACGGGTCGGAATTAAGATGCTCATAAAGCCGGGGTCAGTGGCTCATGCCTGTAATCTCAGCTTTTTGGGTGACCAAGGCCGGCCAGAGCAACAGACTGAAAGCTCATCTCTACCAAAAAATTGTTTTTTAAAAAAAATGCTCATTAAACGCAAAAACGGACACTGGATTTCTTAGTCTTGACATGAGAAAAGGAGTCAAAAAATGCCTCATTGATGCGTTCCTACTGGTTACATAGTAAAGTGATAAGATCTTGAATGCACTGGGTTAAATACACCATTAAAATTGATTTTACCTTTTCCCTTTTTACTTTTATCAGTGTCGTTAGGAGGAGATTTTAGGGGTACTTGTGATTTACCTTGTGTTTCTATTAGCCAGTGCTCAGACGGGACTTCTCACAGTCTTTAATATGCCAAATTGCCTTGTGTGTCCCTAAGAGATGATGTGGCAGTCAGCATTTTCCAAACTATCTTGACCCCTACACTCTATCTTATAGAACATTTGTCAATCTCCCTGACACTACAACTTTCCACAGTCAATGGTTTCAGAAACCTGTCATAGCAACACTTGCATCTGAGGCTGGGTCCAGTTCAGACTCATCTACCTGCCACTTTCCATCTTCTGACAAATCCACAACAATTTTCTATGCATTTGCCTTATTTGTTAATTGAAATTATCAGATACAGCCGAGAGACCAGCAGTATTGGGGATACATTTTTTAATGCTCAATTCATTCATCTTATAATCTGCTAAACAATATTCTTTCAATATTAAACATCAATATTTCTAAATATTTACACATTTTTACAGATATTTAAACACTCAGTACAAATTTGTCCCATTCAACTCTCTAAAACATTATTAAAACCCATTGTTGTATCTGTCCATTAGACACAATTATTTTAAATGTTTCAATCATCTTTAAAAGTGTACAGAAAAAGGTCAGATGAGGTGGCTCATGCCTGTAATCCCAGCACTTTGGGAGGCCAAGGTGGGTGGATCACTTGAGGTCAGGAGTTCAAGACCAGCCTGACCAACACTTGGTGAAACCCCATCTCTACTAAAAAGACAAAAAATTAGCTGGGTGTGGTGGCGGGCACTTGTAATCCCAGCTCCTTGGGAGGCTGAGGCAGGAGAATTGCTTGAACCCAGGAGGCGGAGGTTGCAGTGAGCTGAGATCTCACCACTGCACTCCAGCGTGGGCTCCATGCTGAGTGACAGAGACTCTGTCCTTGCCGCCCCCAACCCCCACCCACTGCGCCCCCCGCAACACCAAAAAAAAGTTACAGAAAAAATATTCGACTATCAAGTGAATTACAAGAGTCGTTGTTAGAAATATGCCACTCAGCTGGTTTCAAAAGTACTCACATTTCAACTCAACCTCAGTTAGGAGGTGGATTTTTACATATGTTGGATAGTTAAGTCCTGAGTTTGGCTGAACTTGGAAAGTATGTTAGAAAAGTGGAATGAGCAAAGACCCAAAAGGAAAGAAAAACCACAGCCACATTTAGAGGATTGGGGAATGCCATGGCCTCCTGAACAGCAGGAGATGTGGGCAGGTGTCCTGTCTTCAAGGCCACCCTGGAAGACCTGGGGCCTGAAAGCAGCACTTTTGTGGGCTCACACCTGAACACTTCAGCAGAAAGATGCAAAGGAAAGATGTGCATGTAGTTCTCTCAGAAATTTTTTTTAAATGGTACCATAAAATCAATTTTTTAAAAATGTGTGTGTATGTTTTTAGCCAAAAAGCTCTAAGCCAAGCGTGTCCAACCCACAGCCTGTGGGCTGCATGTAAGCCAGAATGGTTTTGAATGACACCCAGCAAAAATTGGTACACTCTCTTAAAATATTATAAGATTCTTTGCAATTTTTTTTTAGCGTATCAACTATTATTGTTTGCATATTTTATGTGTGGCCCAAGAAAATTCTTCTGCTTCCAGTGTGGCCCAGGGAAGCCAGAAGATTGGACACCCCTGCTCTAAGTATTTACTTGGACATCTGCTGACAAACTAACATATTGATGAGTTAAGTTCAAATGACTCTGGAATTTATGGGTTACCTTTCATTTTAAACATACACCGTTTTCAGCCTCAGAAGCAAAAAGGCAAGCCAAATGCTTTGTTTGAATTTTCCTGATCCTGAGGTATTTCGAAAGGAATTTACTTCCACTTTCGGCTACATTCAGTAATCCCCACCTAAGCTCTGCTTGAGTAAATCATTCTGAGAAGGACTCTTCCTGAACATGGATATGTTTTCTTCTAAAACACAAGGACATCTTCACAAAGCCAACTGGAGCAATTACAACCGAAAGGTGTCACCTGTCTCTTTAGCTCATTGGGGATCATTAAGTTGGCCCTAGCAGAGGCCTGCAGGACTTATGAGCTGGCTGGGGCTGCTACTGCTTCCGGGTCAGCTTTTATCCAACTCCGACATCTTTGCAAAGTCTCTTATCAGCCACTGAGATGAAAAAGTTGGTGTCTCGGCCGGACAGCCAGATTCAAATGTGGTCCCTTCTCTTACTGGTCACAGGGCTTTGACCAAGTCGGCCACCTGAGTGCCTTAGTTTCTTTATCTGAAAAGGCATGATGCCCATCTGAATCTGAATTTCAGATAAACGGTGGATGGTGACTTCAGCAGAAGTATGTCCTGTGCAGTGTTTGTATTTTCATCTGCTAACTCTGCCACCCTGAGCTAAAGCCCATGCTTCTCAAAACCAGATTCCAGGAGCCAGGGAGTCCCAGAAGCCACAGTCTCATCCCGAGTCAACACAATGTTCTCCCCTGCAAGTACAGCCCACACAATCCGGAGGGCTCAAAGCAAAGTGAAGACAGGAGCTCCTTGTTCAAAAAGCATTAAGGATCTCGAGATAAGGGAAGCGGAACACTACTCCAAGCCCAGGACTCTGTATCAAGGCCAGGTCCCTGCCAGAAGCCGGCTCTGCTCCACGCTGCCTACTGCTCAGCGGTGGAAAAGTTTGAGAGACTCTGGAGTATTTTATCTCCAGTGTCCTTGGAAATAAATGATTATTTAGGGCTTCTTTGATGGCCCAGTGATTTTTCTACACTGGCTCCACACCTTTGTCCTTAGAATTCAGTGTTATTCCTTTATGTTCCTGAGCTGTGGAAATTAGAATGATAATGAACACAGCTCTGGTTTACTGAGCACTTACTGTCGACAATGACTCTGCTAGGACTTCCTTGTAAGTGGGTTTAATCTCTACACGATGCCGGTGAAGTGGACATTATTGAGACAGCCCCCAGCACACACACAGACACCTGCGAGACACAAAAGCCAGGAGAGGGAGTCACTGACTCCCTCCATGAGCAGCTGATAGCCCCTCAGCGGTAGTTCAGGGGACTTAGACCCAGTTCATCTTAGGTCCAAACCCTATGTTTTATCTCACTCGGCTGTGCTGTCGAGAAAAGCTGATTGAGAAGCAAGTGTCTTAGCCTCAATTCCCTGTCCTGTCACTTTTTAAAATAATATAGGAACTAATCTTAGAAAATGTTTTATCAATGAGCAAATTAAGGGCTGGCACCACGGCCCCGCTAGGGAAGATGCAGAGTCGACCTCAGTCCAGGCATCTGCAAAGACTGTGTGGCCCCCGGGGCCACCCTCCTCAAATCTGGGTCCCCAGCAGTGCAGGCCTGTCTTGCACAATTCTAGAATCTTCCTTCTTCTTCCGACTTAGCATGCATCTGTTCTTGTGTTTCTACTGCCCTTGTTAAAATACATGCAGCTTTGTTACCTGCATAATTCTTTCCATCTTCTAAGCTGCGAAGATCTCTGATAAGCATTCCTTTTAATTATTCATTAACATTTTCTGCCTTTGCTTATCAAAAAGTGGTGGTAAGCTTAAGAATTCTGATTTTTTTTTTTTTTTACCTGAAGCAAATCAGTGGCCCTGACTTTCCAACCTCTTCCTGCATTTTAGCTGCCTGTGAAGTCCAGTGACTGGGGCTCTCAAGGGACCTACTCCCGACCCCGGAGTCACACTGGAGGTGAATCTGGGACCTGGCACAGCTTCCCAAACTTCGCATCTATGAAGAGATTTTGGTTGGGCATGGCGGCTCACACCTGTAATTGCAATGAGACCCCATCCCTGTCATAAAATCAAACAAAAACAGAGGTTCTATAGCTATGTTGGCAAAAGTCTGCATGTTCTGATGGCCAAATAAATTAACATGGGGCCAATTTGATTTTTATGAAGTAACAAGATCCTTTTAGAAAAGGAAGAATTGAGGAGGGGGAGGGGGGAAAAGAAAAAAAAACAGAAAAGGAAGAATTTTTAACCCAAATTAGGTTGATTTGAGCTGATGAGTTAACTGGCTCATTTTGCTATAACACATTATTTGTGTAGGACGGGCATTTTCACTACACAGCTCTGTGTGCAAAGAAGGAATTTTGGTAAACAGAGGCCATTTCTGATCAGTGCCTAAGTCTATCCTTTATCCAGAGAGCAATGTAGGTCTACCCTCTTCGTTACATAATTACTCTGTATAATAAGTCTTGTTCTTAACCACATTGCCGCACATTAGGTCTCCACTGAAGCCGGTGTTTGTACCAAGACACGGTACACACCCACTTCAGTGACAGAATCTCAGGTCTGCTCTGCAGGCCTTCTCATACAGACTGACAGACACACCATGTGCTGTTTCCCTACTGACCAAAGTAAGGGTTTGTATTTTTCATTTTTATCTCCAGGACTGTCCACTAGTAATGTAGTTGCTCCAACGACAGGCACTACCTAAAACAATAACCACATGGCTGAACACCCCATTCAGGATGGCCAAGTTGTGAACGTATGTGTTTTGTGGCTGAATTTTTCTCACTTATTAGATATATATAACATTCTTTCTTATATATGTTGAAAGAGTACCCTGTTATCTTGACAAGAGCTCTATAAAGCAAGAAGTCAGAAGAGAGAGGGGAGGCTGGGCACAGTGGCTCACACCTGTAATCCCAGCACTTTGGGAGGCCGAGGTGGGTGGATCACTTGAGGTCAGGAGTTTGAGACCAGCCTGGCCAACATGGTGAAACCCCATCTCTACTACCTGTAATGCCAGCTACTCGGGAAGCTGAGGCACCAGAATCACTTGAACTCAGGAGGCGGAGGTTGCAGTGAGCTGAGATCGTGCCACTGCACACCAGCCTAAGCAACAGAGTGAAACTCCATCTTAAAAAAAAAAAAAGAGGGGAAACCATGGCCAAGAATGAAATGATGCTGCCTGGGGCTGCTTTTTACCAGAGTTTTCTCACTGTCAACTTAGGAATTAACTTCCAGATTTCAGGAAATAAACAGAGGCCAAAATTAAAACAGACTAAGACCTGTTAGGGAAGGAGGGAGATGCTGGAAAGGTGTGGAGCCGGAGCCTCTTGTGTCTACGGAGAAGTGGATGAAGCCACCTGACTCTGCAGCTTCCGGGAAGAGGCTGAACACCAGGCAGGCACGGAGAGATGAGTGTGGGAGTCAGACAGATGGACCCAGCCACCCACCTTGCAGGAGTTAAACAATGGCTGGGGCTCAGAGAACAACGCCCAAACCTGGTGCTCACAGAATGAGAACGAAGCCCAAACCCGGTGCTTTGACGTGGGTCTCTCTGCCCTCCCACCAGCTCCTGCCTCTCAGGCCTCTGTCTCTCCCTATGCACAGGACGAGGCCGTTCTCTGAAGCTTCCTTATCTACCTAGATACCAGACCCCCAAAGGGGAACACAATTGCCTTCAGTCCTTTCCCAGAAGTTTAATTAACCAGAGAAGATTAACTCTCACGTGACAGAGGAAGAGACTGAAAATTAAACACCACACCTGGAGCTCAGCTCAACTTTCTTCCAAACCATTGTTCATCGTCTGGTCCCATTCAGTCTCCAAATAGAATCGTCCAGTGTCTGAGCACTGGGTCCAGCCATTCCTTCTAAAAACTGCTTAGGCCAGGCGTGGTGGCTCACGCCTGTAATCCCAGCACTTTGGGAGGCCGAGGCGGGCGGATCACGAGGTCAGGAGATCGAGACCATCCTGGCTAACACGGTGAAACCCCATCTCTACTAAAAATACAAAAAAATTAGCCGGGCGTGGCGGCGGGCGCCTGTAGTACCAGCCACTCGGGAGGCTGAGGCAGGAGAATGGCATGAACCCGGGAGGCGGAGCTTGCAGTTAGCCGAGATCGCGCCACTGCACTCCAGCCTGGGTGACAGAGCGAGACTCTGTCTCAAAAACAACAACAGCAAAAACTGCTTACGACCCCTCAAAAATTATCACAGTTCCCCCATCTTCTCTTCCCCTATACTGTATCCCAAGAGTATAGAAGTGTGTGGACCTGGCTGGGTTATTGGGTAATCATTCTCCTGGGATTCCTCTGTGCTGAGGCACGTTAAGTAAACTTGTATGCTCTTCCTCCTGTTAATCTGCCTATTGTTAGTTCATTTTCAGTGAACCTTTAGAGCTCAGAGGGGGAGCTTCCCCTTGGCTCCTGGAAAACCCTCAGGACTTTTTCCCCATTTATGAATAGGAACAAAAATAGTCCCCTCTCTTAGAGCCTGGCTGCAAACATTAAATGGGTCATTGTGTGTAGAGCGCACTGTATGCTTCTCTGCACGGAGAAAGTGCTGAGTAAAGTTCCGGTCTCCCCACAGCCCCCTCTACTGCCTCCCTTCACCTTAAGCAGCACAGCTGGTGGGTGTTCCGATATTCCAGAAGAAACTCTCTCCAATTAATCAACAGAAACGAATGTCTCTTTTGGACGTAGAGACATATTAAGAATTTAAAAACACACATCTTTGCCTGCCTTCCTGAAGATTGTAGGCTCAAGATCTGAGACAGGACAAGGGAGGAGTCAAGGGTAGGAGGGTTTCATGAAGCGGTGCTAAATACCAAGGGACAAGGTGTATATGAAACAGGACTAAAAATAGTCTATAAAGCCAACGTCACAGGAAAGAGAAAACCAGTGAGTGAGTGAGAGCGTTGATTGTGCATTGCTAAATTTACAGGAACAAATGGTGCATGCGCGATTATCTACGCTGGAACGTGGAATTGACGTCTCCAGGGAGAAGGAATGGATGGGGATTGAAGTCATCTAAGAAGGGCTTCCCTTAGCCGGGCGGGGTGGCGGCACCTGTAGTCCCAGCTTCTCGGGAGGCTGAGGCAGGAGAATGGCGTGAACCCGGGAGCTTGCAGTGAGCCGAGATCACGCCACTGCATTCCAGCCTGGGCGACAGAGCCAGACTCCTTCTCAATAATAAAAATAAAAATAAAAAATAAAAAATGAAATAAAAGAAAAGAAGGGCTTCCCTTGGCGTAGCTGTAGCTTCCAGGCGGGAGCCAGCTGGATAGGGTTTGTCCGTGTTTTGCTGTCCGGCCGCGTTAAGATTGCGGGACCCACCTGTGAAGGAGAGGCACTGAGACCAGAAAACGATACCATGAGCTGGAGGAGCTGGGTTAGGACGCAAGAAGAAGGTCGACGCCGGCTCCAGAAAGGACCTAACCGGGAGAAAACCGGAGAGCTGGCGCTGAAGGGTCAGGAGGCCTGCTGGGCCGCGCTGGAGAGGGAGACCTGCTGGCTTCCCGTTGAATTCGGTGACACTCTCACACAGACCGTTCATTCTCCCGACTAGCCCGGTTTCCCAAGAAAGAGCAGGCAAGAGGGAAGTTCAGGGCTGCGTGCTAAACTCTCTGTTATGTCAGGAAGAACTCAAATACCTGGGAAGAGGGACATCATACCCCATACAGAAGTGCAAAAATATTCATTCGAAATAGAATTTTAGTATTTATCAAAATGAAAATGCATTTCTTTTTTGCAAGTACCAGCTATAGCTCCATTTTTTATTTCCTGAAAATGAGAGCCCTCCAGGGATTAGGCCTCTGATGGGACCCGCCCCTCTGTGTGGTGTGGGGCATGGGGGGCTTCGGTTACCCATGGCTTCTTCCGCAACTTCTGACCCAGGGGTGCTGCGTCGGTTCCTGACGGTCATGCTGTGTGCTGTCATTATTCTCATCTGTGCCCTTCAGTGCCCTCTCCAGCCACGATGCCCATTTCCCAGCCCTGGCGACGCCAACCGTGCTCTGCAATTGTAGGTGTCATTCGGCTCCATCCACACCGGGGGGCTCACAGTTTCCATAGCAACTAATGTATTTCAACCAGGGGGAAATGGAAGGTTCTCAACTATAAATAGAGTGAAAATTGAAGAAAATGAGGAGCAAAAACCAGATGCAGGTGACAGGCTGTGCCTGTGGGAGAGACAGGATTCGTATTTAGCACAAGGGCCACTGTTCAGGGCAGCACGCGGCCTTGTCCTGGTGTGGTTGTCAAATCCAGGTCAGCCTCATGCAGCCCTATTCCCATTCATCGAGTGCACACAAGTACTCAGCTGAGTCCAGGGAATAGCCTTCTCTCCAGATATATAGATATCTTATTTTTCACTAGATTAAGAAAATAGTTACAAAAGACTGCAACATTTTAATACTGGTATATGCAAATTACCACGGATAATACAACTTAGGGCTGAAATAAATGTCCTGCTAAATGACCCATTGTTGCTTAAGAAAAAGACAAAAGGAACAAGAAGGGCTCTATGATTAGTAGGCAGTAGGCTGACGTGGGTGTCCCGTAGGATGTGACCTGAAGCAAAGTTGCTTAAGCATGTGCAACTGACCTCACAGCAGAGCAAGCAGAAACAGCTCAGCATCTAAATGACTCACTGGGGCGTCTGCAGCACCGTTTTCTTTACAACTGCCTTTATGCATACTGTCTGCCCTAGAGGGGGGAATAACTGCAATTCACATCATTGATTATTCAGACAAATCGCAGAATCACATATTTGGTGGAGGCCTTGAAAGATCACCTAGTTCTCTCTCCCGCTCCAGGCAGAATTGTATTGGAATCTCCGAGATAGACTAGTTTCCGTCATAATCAATTATCTATCCTAACAAACACTTCCAAAGATTCCGCACCCTCCTAGCTCCTCAGAAGGTAATTAGTATGCTCTCGCTTTTAAGGATTTTAATCCAGATATTTGTTGTGTGTTAAACATAATCCCAGCCTCCTCAGTGAATTATTTACCAAAATCTTGTGGTCACCTTTTCTACTACGTTTTAACTCAGCTCTTGTTATTTTATTCTCAGAAATATGAACACTAGGTGTTCATTGTTTTTTGCCTATCACTTCACATATTTGCAACAATTACTGAATCTCCCAGGGTTCACAGAGACATGATTTTATGACAAATAAAAATATTCACAACAGGAAGTTAACTGAAAAATATAAGCTCATATTTCTGGGGAAAACAGCAATAAAGGAGAAAACAAGGCAGTTAAATAATTATATCCTAGCATAGAAAGAGAAGACTGGAAGATTTTACACTCAAACATGAAGAGTTGCTATCTCTGAATGCTTGAAGGAAGGGTTCAGGGTATTCTATTGGTCTTTTCCAATGTTTTAAAAACTGTCAACATACTTTGGAATAATAGCATCATTGTCATAATACTAAAAAGTAGCTTAATAAAACAGAATAGAGAGACTTATCGAGGTCAAAGACTGGGCGAGCATCAGAGCCTGGGTTCAAATGCAGGTGGTCTGATCCCAAATTATGGGGTTCCCGGCCTAGTGAGTCCTGTCGGGCCCATCTGCTCCAGCCCAGGGAGCCAGGAGAGTGGCTTAACTTCCCTCCCTGAACAAGGGCATCTTTCCAGTGAGCCTTTCTCCATTCCCAGACTCCCTACTGGAATAAAAATGTACAGCCTAAATTACCACATAGCTCAACAGAGGTTAATAGACGAAGATCTCATTTTAGCCAACAGGATCACATCTGGCCATCTGCAGGGCTACAGTTAAGGTTGTATTTGAAGAGGGAGAGGATGGAGAATCATGGCTACAGCTTTACTAGAAACTGATTTGTCCTTTTTCAAATTGTAATCATTGTTTTATTTTTTCATTTTTTAACAAATTGCCACTTGCAATGCAAATATAAGGCAAATACAAGAAATCCTGACTTAATACTGGCTAAATGCTAGGCAGACTATTTGATTTAAATTAATCCATCATGTGAATCTCACATGATTTTCCACCAAAGGGATATGCCTAAATTCAGTCTCTTACACATTCCTTGTTTTTTGTTTGTTTGGTTGGTCTGGGACTGTTATTTTATTTTTCCTTCTTTTGCAGTCCAAGCCACATTTTTATTCTGACAAATGGGTAGATACATTGTTCAGTGCTAGATAAGAAAGCAAATGTGATGACCAGGAAGATGAGTGTTGACAGCGGGAACACCAGCTCCAGAAACAACCAGGGCACAGACGCAGGGGATCGTTCTTATTTATCCTTTGCTAATTGTTTATATTGATACATAAGAGATGCACATATTTTCAGGGCACATACATTCATATCACATGGAAAGATCAAATCAGTGTAATTAATATCCAACAGCTTAAATGTTTGTCTTTTATTTATGTTAGAAGCATTTAAATGATTATCTTCTAACAGTTTTGAAATGTACAACAGATAATTGTAAACTATAGTCACTGTACTGATCTAAGGAGCACTAGGTGTTAGCCCTTCCTTAGCTGCATATATTTATGCCCATGAATCAAACTCTCTTCATTCTGCCCCTCACCACGGGCTCACTCGTCTGCTTCATAGGAGAGCCATGAATTAGATACAGTCAGGGGTATGCAGATGGGTGTTTAACAACCTCCTTCAAAGAAAGAGAGGGGAAGGGAGAGAGAAGGGTGAGAGATGGAAGGAAGGAAAGAAGGAAGGAAGGAAGGAAGGGAGGGAGGGAGGGAGGGAAGGGGGAGGGGAAAGGAGGGGAGGAGAGGGGGGAGGAGAGGGGGGAGGAGAGGGGGAGGAGGGAAGGGGAGGGGAGGGGGGAGGAGGAGGGGAGGGGGAGGGGAGGGCAGGGGAGGGGAGAGGGGAGGGGGAGGGGAGGGCAGGGGAGGGGAGGGGGAGGGGGGAGGGGAGGGCAGGGGAGGGGAGGGGAGGGCAGGGGAGGGGAGGGGGAGGGGGGAGGGGAGGGGAGGGGGAGGGGGGAGGGGAGGGGAGGGGGAGGGGGGAGGGGAGGGGGAGAGGGGAGGGGAGGGGAGGGGGAGGGGAGGGGAGGGGGGAGTGGGGGAGGGGGGAGGGGAGGGGGAGGGGGAGGGGAGGGGAGGGGGGAGGGGAAGGGCAGGAAGGAGGAAGACAGCCTGCTTCATGGAATGTGTCCACTTGTATGGTGGGCTTTGGCATTTGTTCACCATTTGTCCACTATTGCCAATTCCCCCTACCAAGGTGCCGTTGCTGAACCCAGAGTGGGGAGATGCACACAGCTGGCCCTCGTGAGTCTGTGTGAGCTGCCATCAACACATCACTGGACACAATTTCATTTTATTTTTTTGTCTCTTGCTGAGGATTTCCTGAATTTCAGCCTATCTTTACAAAAACAAACAGACAAAAAGCTGTATATAATCTTAGAAAGCGCATTATTATGAGTCAACGAATATCTAAATGAATTAAAAAACCCATGCTGTGTTCAAGGATTGGAAGGTTTAACGTGGGAAAGATGCCATTTCTCCCCAGATTGATCCCCCCCAATTCTTATAAAAAATCCCAGCACAAGACTTGGTAGACAACGACAAGTTTATACTAAAGTTTACATGGAAAGATGAAAAAACTGGAACAATTCAAACAATTTTGGGGGGAAAAAATGGAAGGACGCACTTTGCTTGACCTCAAGACTTATTCTGCAGTGGTCATAATCGAGACTATGATATGGGTGGACGGACAGACACATGGCCCAAGGGAACAGAGCAGAAACCCCAGAAATAGAACACAAAAATACCAAATGGATTTTTGTCAAAAGAGCAAAAGCAATTTAGTGGAGGGAGGACAGTTTTTCCAAAACTAAAAAGTAATAGCAGACATTGGGATGGCTTTCACCTCTTGGCTACTGTGAATGACACAGCTGTGAACATGGGTGTGCAAACACCTCTTCAAGGTCCTGCTTTCAGTTTTTTTTTTTTTTTTTGCATTAACAAAATGTGGTCTACCTGTACAAGGAAATACTGTTCAGCCTTAAAAATGAAATAAATTCTGACACATTATACAACACGGGTGAATCTTGGGAACATTATGCTAAATGAAATAAACCAGTCACAAAAGGAACAATATGACATGATTCTATTCATATGAGGCATCTAGATTTGTCAAATTCATAGCAACAGAAAGTAGAAATGTGGTTACCAAAGAATAGGGGGGATGGGAAATTGGGAATTATTGTTTAATGGGTACCAAGTTTCAGTTTGGAAAGATGAAAAAGTTCTGGAGGTGGATGGTGGTGCTGGTTGCACAACAATGTGAATGTAATTAATGCCCCTGAACTGTACCGTTAAAAATGCTTAACGTGGTCAATTGTATAGTATGTGTCTTTTAACACAGATTTTTGAAATGGTGCTGGAGCTATTACATATATAAGATAAAAGCAAAAAAAAAACAACAACAACAACAACAAAAAAAAAAAACAGACCTTGGCCTGAAACTTACACTGTAAAAACATTATTTAAAAATAGATTACAAATATAAATATAAAATAAAAACTGTAAAACTTTTAGAAGAAAAAATAGAAGGCAATCTTCAGGAACTAAGTCCAGGCAAAGAGTTCAGAGACATGACGCCAAACACATGAACCAAAAGAAAAAAAAAGATAGTGGGCTTTATCAAAATGTAAAATTCTGTGCTCTAAAATTCCCTGTTAACAGGATGAAAAGACAAGCTACAGATTGGAAGATATCATTTGCAGACCTCATATCTGACAAAGACGTTGTATCTAGAATCTAAAAAGGACTCACAAATCTCAACATTAAAAAAACAAGCAACCCACTTCGGGAACATTTCGCTGAAAGGGAGACACAGATGGTAAATAGCCCCATGGAAAGATGTCCAACAGCATTAGCCATTGGGGGGTGCGAATAAAAGGCACAATGCAGTAGCATGACACTCCTGTCAGGACATTTAAAATAAAAGATGGTCATAACACCCAGTGCTTGTGAGGTTGTGGAGAAATGAAATCACTCATGCATGGCTGCCGGGAATGAAAATGGCGCAGCTATTCTGGAAAACAGGTTGGCAGTTGCTTGCAACTCCAGGCATGTGCCTGCCATGTAACCCAGCAAGGGTATTCCAGGGCATTGATCCCAGAAAATTAAAACTAACCCACACAGAAAAGCTGTGCATGAATACTTAAGGCAGCTTTCTTTGTAACAGCAAAAAAAAAAAACTGGAACAACATAAATTTCCTGCAGTGAGTGAAAGGTTCTACAAACCATGGTTCATCCACAGAGCAAACCGCTATTTTAGCAATAAAGAGGAACAGACTCGTGACCCGCGCCGCAACCCAGATGGATCTCCAGGGCATCAGGCCTGGTGACGAATGTCAACCTCAGAAGGTTCCATATTGTGTGATTCCATTTATAAACATTCTCAAAATGACAGTAGAGATGGAGAACAGATTCGTAGTTGCTCAGGGACAGGCACTGGGGCTTGGGAGCCAGACATGAAAGGCCAGCTCAAGGGATTTCTAGTGGGGATGGAACAGGTGTGCATTTTGATTGTGATGGTGGTTATGGAAATCCAGCAAGGGATAAGACTCTGCCAGATATCACACACACACACACACACACACACACACACACACGCAGTCAAATGCATGTAAAAACTGGTAAGTGCTGAATTAGGTCTGTGTGATCCAGCTAATGTCCACATCCTGGCTTTGAACTTGTACTTTGACCTGGAACTTGACTTTGTGACAGAAGATGACATCATGGGGGAGGTGGGTGAAGGGGCTCTATGAATTATTTTTACAACTTCCTGTTACTCTGTAATTATTCCAAAATACAAAGTATTTTTTCCTTTTAATTTTAGTTGACATATAATAAGGATGCGTATTAATGGGTTACAGAGCAATATACAATGCATAACGATCAAACCAGGGTAATTAGCGTATTTATCACCTAGAACATTTACCATTTCTTTGTGATAACATTCAAAATCTTCTCTTCTAGTTTCTCAGAAATATACATTATTGTTGACCATGTTCACCCTACAGTGCTATAGAACACTAGAACTTATTCCTCCCATGTAGCTACAGTTTCAAAATACAAAGTACTTTTTTTAATCACATTAAAAAGCAGTAGATGCAAACAGCCAAATGAATGATAGTGACAGCATCTATCAAAGTTAATTGGACCGAAGATAATTATTCCTCTTCTTCCCCAACCCTTCTCATTTTGCAATCTTAAAGTTTTTTAATGATTAAAAATGTTCAGAAACAAATACGTTTATTTAAAACACATATATCGGGTCCATGCAAGGTGGCTCATGCCTATAATGCCAGCACTTTGGGAGGTTGAGGCAGGAGTGTCTCTTGAGCCCAGGAGTTGAAGACCAACCTGGATATAACATAGGGAGACTCCATCTCTTAAAAAAAATTAAAAAATAAAAATAAATTAGGCAGGCATGATGGCACATGCTCATAGTTCCAGCTACTCTGGAGGCTGAGGTGGCAGGAGCCCTTGAGTCTGGGAAGTCGAAGCTGCAGTGAGCTGTGATCGCACCCTGCACTTCAGCCTGGGTGACAGAGTGAGAACCTGTCTCAGAAAAATTAAAATAAAATTGATAAATAAATAAATGTGTGTGTAAATGTAGGGTTTGTAGAGCATGTGCAGGGGCCCCAAAGCCCACCTGCAGATTTAGCTGGATCCCAGGAGCAGATGAGATGAGATTCTCCAGAGAGCAGCTGCTGAGGCACACACACCTCCTTTCTATTTGCAGTTAGCTGTTCTTTCCAGCCCCTTCTTTGGCTCTTCTTGGAGGCGGTCTCAGGCTTACACCCTGGGGCCTGGCACTGCCTTCTCAGCTGTGGGGCTGTCACAGCATCTCCCACCCTCCTTCCCTAGCCATATGACGACCTCTGGCAGCATGGCCCCATCCTGCTGGCAGCCCTGAGCTACAAAATCGAATGAATAATAACCTTCTGATTCAGAGCTGTGACTCTCTTGCAAGAAGCAAGTGGCACATTCTTCACTAAGTGTTAAAATATGGTCAGTGCTACAGATATTTTTTGAGTGGAGACAGGTTGCAGAAAAGGCATTCAAATGACACCAAGAGACCCTCTTGTGAAATGTATTCTGCAAGCCAACTCTCTCTTCCTGTTATGTTTGCATGTGGATTTTAGATGAATAGTATTGTCATGATTGCCATCGCTACTCAAGCCACCTGCAGATAGGCAGGAGGGTGTCCCACCTCAGTTAACCTGCCCGGAGAGGCCAAGGGAATGGAAGCTCCTACCCCTGTGGAGACACTCTAATTGTGGAAGCAAAAGGGGATACAGAGGCAATGTCTTAGGTCTCAATGTTTATCTTCCAAGCCGTGGCTTTCAGAAGCTATGCATCTAAAATCTTTCAATGGATAATGAAACAGATTTCCTCTGACCTACCGGGAAGATCCACCATCAGTAGCTCACACAGATTCTCCACCCAGCGCTTCCCTGCACAACGTGCAATGATATAATTACCTTCTGTGCCAGTCAGTCCTCGGAGATGCAGTTGGCACCGAGCACAGAGCGCCACTAGACAGCCACATGGCCCTCCCTCACCCACTGGGATATTTTTATTCAGAAATTTCAGTGCCGGCTTCGGTTTTTGGCTGCTGGATTCC
Organism: Symphalangus syndactylus; assembly: GCF_028878055.3. Classification (NCBI taxonomy): domain Eukaryota; kingdom Metazoa; phylum Chordata; class Mammalia; order Primates; family Hylobatidae; genus Symphalangus; species Symphalangus syndactylus. The sequence continues at coordinate 8,671,863 of NC_072432.2, read as the reverse complement.
TGAATCTGTCTTGCGGGGCCTCCTGCCCGCGGTAAATCTTCGGAGCAGCCTTTGGATAAGGGAAAATGATTCATAATGGAACCAAAGAGATTCTTTTAATGAATTTGCCCCAGGGGGATACCAAGCTCTTTTTATGATCAAATTTAATGAATCATAATGAATTTCATCATATGAAAATGATGTGTCTACACCATAAAGGAGCCACAAAGCTCACTGGCCCAGACTCAAGTGGGAAGAACAACAGGGAAACTATTTATAAGGAACATAGAGGGGCACGAAGTAAAACAGTTTGAGTGGATTTTAAAAATTACCAATGAGGTGTATAAATATAGCACACATGAGGTCCAAAGTAATTTTCCACAAAAATGCTAATAATACGTACAAGTTACAGTAGCCTATAAGGGCTCTTAAAGCCTTTTTTCTCAACTTTGTTTTTTAGAGTAAAGAATCTCTTCCCTTTAAGATGTGATTCAAATGCCTACTGCCTGACAAAGCCTTCTCCAGCTCCCGCACCAAGTCCTCGAATATCTGGGCTTCTACAGCCCTGATTCCCAGGTCCACAGGAGCCTGAGCCCAGTGTTGTATCTCTGCCATCAGACCCAGTCTTGAGTCTCTACACTCAGGACATGTGAATTGTAGCAAGAGCTGGCGAGTTCTTCCTCCTGGCCCCCTGCAGCATCGGGCCTGGTGCTTCCCCGATCTGTGGGTTACCCAGCCCTGTCCACCATAGGATGCAGTGCAGCTGTGAAACATCCCTTAGACACACAGCGTTGGTGGGTACCTGTTCTACACAGCGGGCAAGACACAAGCACAACTCATCCAAGACAAATCAGGGAAATGGGCAAAGCCAGGCAGCAGAAAGAGCTCAAGGAGAGAGAGTCTGTCTTCTCCTTCTGTTTCTCTTCCTCCTCCTCCTCCTTCTCCTCCTTCTTCGATGGAGTCTCGCTCTGTCACCCAGGCTGGAGTGCAATGATGGTGTGATTTCAGCTCACTGCAGTCTCTGCTGCCTGGGTTCAAGTGATTCTCCTCCTGCCTCAGCCTCCCAAGTACCTGGGATTACAGGTCTGAGCCACCACATACAGCTAATTTTTGTATTTTAGTAGAGATGGGTTTCACCATGTTGGTCAGGCTGGTCTTGAACTCCTGACCTCAAACAATCCACCTGCCTCAGCCTCCCAAGATGCTGGGATTACAGGTGTGAGCCACCATGCCCGGCTGAGTCCGGCTACTTCTGAGGTTCAAGTGATCCACTTGACCCAGGCACAGAGCAAAATGGAGGAGGGAAGAGGTGTGAAGAGTGGGGAGAAATGAACCAGTGAGATGCATGTGGGCCCACTGGTTGGGAACCCACGTGCCAGGCTGCCCAACTGGAGTTCATCCCAGCACAAGGCATGGACTGCAGGGTGCACCGGGGGGCAGGTGATCCCAGTCACAACCTTGGGGAAGAGCTGGAGCTATGGGAGGAGATTTGGGGTCTCTGCTATTTCACCGCTTACAGAACTGGAGAAGTGGGTATTGGTGCAGCAGCTCAGGAAGTAGACAATGTCCTTGAGTGGAAAACTGGTTTCAGCAACCTCAGCTGACCCACTCTGCCAGTGCAAATCTGTACTGGTTTTGCTGTGGTATCTTTACAATGCCCTATTCTGCTTGTTCAGTACAACTTCAGGCCATGCTAACGATGCAGCTGGTTTTAAAACAGAAGAAACTAGGAAAAAGTGGCACAGTCTGTTGGGTCTGTGAATGCAGCAAAATGAAGGCAATTCTATACAAGAGCAGAGCTTTGGTAATATTCATTGCATGTAGTACATCCCCATTTTATACAGAAGAGGTAATAATCTTCATTTAAAACAATAGTTTCTTACTCTCCTAGTTAAATAAATGTTGAGCAAGTTTGAAAAAAAAATAGACTTAAGGGGTTGCCAAACTATGGCTTAAGGGGAGCATTTGTACATCTTGAATAAGTGCTGCTAAAAGAAAAAGGAATTTTTTTTTTTTTTTTTGAAATGGAGTCTCGTCCTTTCACCCAGGCTGGAGTGCAATGGCATGATCTCAGCTCACTGCAACCTCCACCTCCTGGATTCAAGTGATTCTCCTGCCTCAGCCTCCTGTGTAGCTGGGATTACAGGCACCTGCCACCATGCCCGGCTGATTGTTGTATTTTTAGTAGAGACAGGGTTTTGCCATGTTGGCCAGGCTGGTCTAGAACTCCTGACCTCAGGTGATTCACCTGACTCGGCCTCCCAAAGTGCTGGGAGATAAAGGCATGAGCCACCACGTCTGGCAGATAAAGGAATTCAATGGGATGTTATAAGATATGGGATTGACAAGATCAAATCTCAATTTTAGGAAGATGGATATGGAAGGACCAAGGAAGTAGTTGGAGGATCCAAGGCAGGGAATGAACGGAACCAACGGTGCCCAGCTGGGAGAACTGCAGGGTCACTCCAACAGCCACCCGAGCCACTGCGGGTGTTAACTGCCATCCCCCGAGGTCACTCCAACAGCCACCCGAGCCACTGCGGGTGTTAACTGCCATCCCCCGAGGTCACTCCAACAGCCACCCGAGCCACTGCGGGTGTTACTGTCATCCCCTGAGGTCACTCCAGCATCACCTGAGCCACGGCAGGTGTTACTGCCATCCCCTGAGGCAGAGGCCACGCAGGGCCAGAGCTCTCGGACACCCAACATGGCTGGAGCCATTGGAAAGTCAGCTGTCTGGGTGGAAAACAGAAGGTGGAATATTTCCCACTTTCTTATAGATGTTTCAACCACAAACATTTTGCTCCTCAGTATGTGTAATTTCTATCTGCACACTTGATAAATGTAAGGTTATTTTTATGTTGTATCTGCATTCCCGTATCTTTTTGTTTGTTTGTTTTTTGAGATGGAGTCTTGCTCTGTTGCCCAGGCTGGAGTGCAATGGCGTGATCTCAGCTCACTGCAACCTCCACCTCCCTGGTTCAAGCGATTCTCCCGCCTCGGCCTCCTGAGTACCTGGAATTACAGGTGTGCACCACGATGCCCAGCTATTTTTTTTGTATTTTCAGTAGAGATTGGGTTTCACCATGTTGACCAGGCTGGTCTCGAACTCCTGACCTCAGGTGATTCACCTGCCTCAGCCTCCCAAAGTGCTGAGATTACAGGCGTGAGCCACCACGCCCGGCCTTAGAAAATCTTTTTGAAATCACTGTCATAAGGAAATGCCAGCTTGACCACCTTACTCGGGTGTCCCTTCCTAGCAGGTACGGAAAGGAAAATAAAGCAAGTGCATTTCCTGTGGCTGCCCAACAAATCACCACGAAGTGTGTAGCCATGTGCTCTCACTGTGCTGGAGGCCAGGTGTCCAAAGTCAAAGTGCGGCAGGGCCACACCTGCTCTGAGGCCTCCAGGGGAGAATCCCTGCCTCTCTCAGCTTCCGGCAGATGCAGCCACTGCCGGAGTCCCCGCCTGGCCCCTGCCTCTCTCTGTTCCCTGCCTGTGCTCACACAGCTTCCCCCGTTCCTCTGTGTCTTCACGTGACAGCATTGGATTAAGAGCCACCCTAACCCAGTGTGACCTCATCTTAATTTAACTAATGGGATGGACAAAGACATTGTTTCCAAACAAGGTCACACTCTGAGGTCCCAGATAGGCATGCATTTGGGGAGGACAGTGTGAACAAATTACGAGTCTTTCAGGTCTTTGCCTGGATTCTCCTTTCCTGACTTTCCTTTTTTTTTTTTTTTTTTGAGACACAGCCTTGCTCTGTTGCCCAGGCTGGAGTGCAGTGGCGCGATCTCGGCTCACTGCAAGCTCCGCCTCCTGGGTTCAAGCCATTCTCCTGACTCAGCTTCAGGAGTAGCTGGAATTACAGGCATGTGCCACCACACCTGGCTAATTTTTTGTATTTTTAGTAGAGATGAGGTTTCACCCTGTTGGCCAGGCTGGTCTACGAACTCCTGACCTCAGGTGATCCGCCCACCTCGGCCTCCCAAAGTGCTGGGATTACAGGCGTGAGCCACCGTGCCCGGTCTCCTTTTTTTTATTCACAGGCAGCTCGCTGCTGCTCTTGCTCCCCTGGTTCCTGCGAAGAGATCATGCCCCGGCAGTGCCTGGCAGTGCCTCGCGGAGAGCCCTGAGACACACTCAAAGGGTGCAGAATCCTGACAGGCACATCCGGGCACTGCTAGAGGTGGCTCATGGGGCTCCCGGGAGTCCAGCATGGCACCCCCTCCCAGCACCACTCTCTGCCGTCGCGCTGGCAGCCTGAGTTAGCGATGGTGGGCACATTTACACCACGGAGACTGGCAAATGCCGCCACTCAGAACTTTCAAAAATGCTTCTGAGCCAGTGTAGCAACTCAGCTCTGGACACATCCTATGTCTCAGTTTGGTTATCTGTTGCATAGAACAAAATACCTGAAACTGGATAATTTTTTTTTAAATGAATTTATTTCTTCCAATTACGAAGGCCGTGAAGTTCAGGGTCAAGCAGCCACATCTGGCAAAGGCCCTCTTGCTGGTGGGGGCTCTCCACAGAGTCCTGAGGGGGCATCTCATGGTGAGGTGCTGAGCATGCTGGCCCAGCTCTCTCCTGTTCCTGCAGAGCCACAGCCCCTCTCCTGTGATTACCCACTAATCCATGAGTGGATTAATCCATTAACCCTTGAAGACATTAATCCATTCTTCAAGACAGATACTTCATAATCCAATCACCTCTTAAAGGCCCACCTCTCAATACAGCCATGTTGGGAATTTTGCGTGAATTTGGGAGGGGTGAATATCCAAACCTCAGCTCCCTAATACAGTGCATGGCTTCATCTCCTGACACGAGAAAGCTTGGCTCCTCCCAGCTCTGGTGGCCATTACAGACAAATTCTGGTTGCTGCCTATTCTTCATTCAACCTACGGGTGCCTGAGTTCTAATGACGCCAGCACTAGGCCATAGGCAGGCGCTAGAAGCCTGCAGAGCCATGGAACACAGCCCCAAGCTCCTGCCCACAGATGTCCCTAGCACTGCTCCTGCCTCTGCCCACCTCAGCACCTTGAGAGGTATGGGGTCGCCCACATCACTGGATGATTCCACCCAGAGATGGTGTATTAGTACTCTCTAGAGGGACAGGACTCATAGGATAGATGTATATATGAAGGGAGTTTATTAAGGAGCATTGACTCACACGATCACAAGGTGAAGTCCCACAATAGGCCGTCTGCAAGCTGAGAAGAAAGGAAGCCAGTCTGAGTCCCAAAAACTCAAAAGTAGGGAAGCCGATAGTGCAGCCTTCAGTCTGTGGCCGAAGGCCTGAGAACCCCTGACAACCCACTGGTGTAAGTTCAAGAGCTCAAAGCTGAAGAACTTGGGGTCCAGTGTTCAAGGGGAGGAAGCATCCAGCACGGGAGAAAGATGGAGGCCAGAAGACTCAGCCCGTCCATTCCTTCCCCATTCCTCTGCCTGCTTTTATCCTAGCCATGCTGGCAGCTGATTAGATGGTGCCCACCCAGACTGAGGGTGGGTCTGCCTTTCCCAGCCCACTGACTTAACTGTTAATCTCTTTTGGCAACACCCCCACAGACACATCCAGAATCAATACTTTGCATCCTTCAATCCAATCAAGTTGACACTCAATATTCACCATCACAGACAGCAAAGCAGTGGCACAGGACCCAGGTCTGGCTGGCCGTTGTGTTTTCTTTGGCCCACGCAGTATTTTAATTGAAATATATACCACTTTTTTTTAATTGGGGGAATTTCCATTTTTAAAAACCTAAACTCCTGAGGTCTTGATAATCTGGAGGTGTGGCCCCATCCTCCCATGTCAGTGCTCATCTTTAGAGCAGAGAGACGGCTTTCTACTGCAGCCGACCGTGTGGTCCTCAGCCAGCTAGTGCTCTAGACATTGAGAGTCTGCTATGCACAGCACTCACCCCTCCCGTGTCCACTCCCGTGTCCACACCCACCAGCCCTGAGGGATTGAATTTCACATCAACAGGCAAACTCTCTTCCCTGCATCAGTCCCCATCTCCATACCACCACCACCTTCTCCAGAAAGGAAGTTCTTCTCTATCTCACCCAATAAAGCCTCCTGAGTTCCAATTAGAGAAAGTTAAAGTCTTAGTTCAGTAGGACACTGGTGATGTCTCCCCACACCCAGATGCAAACGGCATCACCTCACTTGCAAACTCATGAATGATGGAGCTTCCATCTTGTCCAACAAGTAACATGGCTGGTCTACCTACATCACCACCGAAAGTTGGTCAACATCCGTTCACTGCATTCTTCCACCCAGAACACGACATTTGTCAACAACCAACATTTCTGTCCCCACAGGTCATGTGCATCACCAAGTGCCACTTCCACTGCAGAAGTCAGGGGGTACCTGCGGAATCGCAGCCTGCCCAAGAGATTCATCAGAACATCCTTCCCTGAGAAATGACAGTGCCCTTCATGTACAGCCCACCGCCAGACATGAGAAAAGGCATCTCTGACCAGACAGCTCGCCAGCTGTGTGTTGAGTTTAGTACATATTAAATGACCGCGTTGTAATGTAGAAGATTGCTCCTTGGAACCACGCAAGGTCGAGGGCACTATTGACCCCACAGATCTTTGACTCCCGTGACTCCACCTTGGGCACCCGATCCTCTTTGCACAGCTTCCTGAAGCCTCCTGAGCCCACCCTAATTCCACAGACAGCTCCTTGGACCCTACAGTCTTGAAAGAGCAGCCTGACCACCTTGCTGCAGGACTCTCCCGCATAACCACCTCCCACTCCACTCCGGGTGCTTTGTGCCCTGGAAAGGAGGGAGCCTGAGAGAATGTGCGTAGAAGTTTCCCTCCCACCTCAGCAACTGCCTAGTGTTGACAGGTGACAGCGTGCTGGCAGCCCTCGCAGCCCTCGCTCGCTCTTGGTGCCTCCTCGGCCTTGGCACCCATTCTGGCCATGCTTAAGGAGCCCTTCAGCCCACCACTGCACCGTGGGAGCCCTTCTCTGGGCTGGCCAAGGCCGGAGTCGGCTCCCTTGGCTTGCCGGGAGGTGTAGAGGGAGAGGCACAGGCAGAAACCAGGGCTGCACATGGCACTTGTGGGCCAGCTAGAGTTCTGGGTGGGTGTGGGCTTGGCGGCCCGCACTCGAAGCTGCCGGCCGGCCTGGCAGGGCCCGGCGCAGTGAGGGGCTTAGCACCCAGGCCAGCAGCTGCAGAGGGTGCGCCGGGTCCCCCAGCAGTGCTGGCCCACCAGCGCTGTGCTTGATTTCTCATCTGGCCTTAGCTGCCTCCCCGTGGGGCAGGGCTTGGGACCTGCCGCCCGCCACGCCTGAGTCTCCCCACCAACCCCCCTGCCGTGCACTCCTGTGCCACCCGAGCCTCCCCAACGAGCACTACCTGCTGCTCCATGGCGCCCAGTCCCATCGACCGCCCAAGGGCTGAGGAGTTGAAGCACACTGCCCGGGACTGGCAAGCAGCTCCACCTGTGGCCCCGGTGCAGGATCCACTGGGTGAAGCCAGCTGGGCTCCTGGGTCTAGTGGGGACTTGGAGAAACTTTATGTCTAGCTAAAGGATTGTGAATGCACCAATTGGCACTCTGTATCTAGCTCAAGGTTTGTAAATGCACCAATCAGCACTCTGTGTCTAGCTCAGGGTTTGTAAATACACCAATGGACACTCTGTATCTAGCTAATCTAGTGGGGACTTGGAGAACTTTTGTGCCTAGCTCAGGGATTGTAAATGCACCAATCAGCACCCTGTCAAAACAGACCAATCAGCTCTCTGTAAAATGGACCAATCAGCAGGATGTGGGTGGGGCCAGGTAAGAGAATAAAAGGCTGCCAGAGCCAGCAGTGGCAACCCTCTCCAATCCTGTTCTGCCATGTGGAAGCTTTGTTCTTTTGCTCTTTGCAATAAATCTTGCTGCTGCTCACTCTTTGGGTCCACACTGCCTTTATGAGCTGTAACACTCACCGCAAAGGTCTGCAGCTTCACTCCTGAAGCCAATGAGACCACAAACCCACCAGGAGGAACGAACAACTCCAGACGCACTGCCTTAAGAGCTGTAACACTCACCGGGAAGGTCTGCAGCTTCACTTCTGAAGCCAGCGAGACCACGAACCCACTGGGAGGAACGAGCAACTCCAGACGCGCCGCCTTAAGAGCTGGAACACTTACCACGAAAGTCTGCAGCTTCACTCCTGAGCCAGCGAGACCACGAACCCACTGGGAAGAATGAACAACTCCAGACGCGCCACCTTAAGAGCCGTAACACTCGCCGCGAAGGTCTGTAGCTTCACTCCTGAAGCCAGTGAGACCACGAACCCACCATGAGGAACCAGCAACTCCAGACGCGCCGCCTTAAGAGCTGTAACACTCACCGCGAGGGTCCGCAGCTTCAGTCCTGAGCCAGCGACACCACGAACCCACCAGGAGGAAAAACCTCCGAACACATCCGAACATCAGAAGGAACAAACTTAACTGTAACACTCACCGCGAGGGTCCGCGGCTTCATTCTTGAAGTCAGTGAGACCAAGAACCCACCAATTCCGGACACAGTCTGGCGGGGATCCTCCTCGGCCTGGGTCTGGGGACACTGGGTCCTCGCTGTTCCAGAGCGTGGCTGTGACAGGTGCGATCTAACCTGTCTGGTCTGTGGCCTGGGAAACTCGGCCGCCTATCCCGCTGCTGCCCACGCAGAGACTGACGGGAAATACAGGTCCGTGGCCTGGGAGACTCCCGCCTACCCAGCTGCTGCCCAGGCAGAGGCTGCCAGGAAATACAGGTCCTTGGCCTGGGAGACTCAGCCGTCTACCCCGCTGCTGCCCACGCAGAGGCTGCCAGGAAATACAGGTCCTTGGCCTGGGAGACTCAGCCGCCTACCCCGGTGCTGCCCACGCAGAGGCTGCCGCGAAATACGGGTCCTTGGCCTGGGAGACTCAGCCGCCTACCCCGCTGCTGCCCAGGCAGAGGCTGCCGGGAAATACAGGTCCGTGGCCTGGGAGACTGCGCTGCCTACCCCGCTGCTGCCCACGCAGAGGCTGCCGGGAAATACAGGTCTGTGGCCTGGGAGACTCAGCCGCCTACCCCGCTGCTGCCCAGGCAGAGGCTGCCAGGAAATACAGGTCCGAGGCCTGGGAGACTCAGCCGCCTACCCCGCTGCTGCCCAGGCAGAGGCTGCAGGGAAATACAGGTCCGTGGCCTGGGAGACTGCGCCGCCTAACCCGCTGCTGCCCAGGCAGAGGCTGCCGGGAAATACAGGTCCATGGCCTGGGAGACTCAGCCGCCTACCCCGCTGCTGCCCAGGCAGAGGCTGTGGGGAAATACAGGTCCGTGGCCTGGGAGACTCAGCCGTCTACCCCGCTGCTGCCCACACAGAGGCTGCCGGGAAATACAGGTCCGTGCCCTGGGAGACTGCGCCGCCTACCCCGCTGCTGCCCACGCAGAGGCTGCCGGGAAATACAGGTACGTGGCCTGCGAGACTCAGCCGCCTACCCCGCTGCTGCCCACGCAGAGGCTGCTGGGAAATACAGGTCCGTGCCCTGGGAGACTGCGCCGCCTACCCCGCTGCTGCCCACGCAAAGGCTGCCGGGAAATACAGCAGTCCTCCTGAGCAGCTTCTGCATCTCACCACTTAATATCAACTCGCTCGTTCTTGCTTCCCAGGCCCCTGGCTTCATATTCTGAATTTTGTATCTGCTTCTAATACTTTTTTTTTTTTTTTTTTTTGAGACCGAGTTCCACTCTGTCACCCAAGCTGGAGTGCAATGGCACAATCCCGGCTCACTGCACTCTCCACCGCTTGGGCTCAAGCGATTCTCATGCCTCAGCCTCTGAGTAGCTGGAATTACAGATGCGTGCCACCACACCCAGTTAATTTTATTTTATTAGTAGACATGGGGTTTCTCCATGTTGGCCAGGCTGTCCTCAAACTCCTGACCTCTGGTAATCCACCCGCCTCGGCCTCCCAAAGTGCTGGGATTACAGGCGTGAGCCACTGTGTGTAGCCTGCTTCTAATACTTTTAAACTCCTTTGTGGGATCCAAGCACGTCAATTCCCCACGTGCTTCGTGTTTCTACTCTTCTCTTACTGAAGTATCTCCTGTGGTTTAAAACAAAAAGGATTCTCCCCCTGGGGCTCTCTCCTGTCACTGACACCACTCTGTCCCTACCCCGTGTCCAGTTATTCCTGGGGCATGTGAGAGCGCCTTCCAAAGGCCATATCCAACTCTCACGTGAATTTACTGCATATCAACCTTCAATCCTTGACCTTGGAAATAAACTTGGAATTAACTTGGATCTCATTTCCACTTAAAATAGCCCTGGTGCAGTAGCTCGTGCCTGTGATTCCAGCACTTTGGGAGACCGAGGCAGGAGGATTATTTGAGCCCAGGAGTTTGAACCAGGCTGGGCAACATGGTGAAACCCTGTCTCTACGAAAAAATAACAATTAAAAAAATTAGCCAGGCAAGGGGGCACGCACCTCTAGTCCCAGCTACTTGAGAGGCTGAGGTGAGGGGATCACCTGAGTCCAGAAAGTCAAAGCTACAGCCTGCTCTGTTCACACCACTGCATTCCAGGCAGGGCAATAGTGAAACCCTGTCTCAAAAACAAACAAACAAAAAAAAGATCAAAATATGCTAAGCCTTTTGCCATGAAATCCCAGCTGTAAACTTACTCTAAAAAAAATTAGAAAAAATTAATTAAATGCAAATGAGATTATTATTATATTTTAAAATATAAGACCTATAAAGGGAAGACATTGAAGACCAGGTCAAGCCTCTGTAAAATAAAAGTCGACTACATTTCCTATGCATAGAAAAACCTCTCTCAAAAGTTAGTAACTGAAAATTGAAGACATGCAGGATTCTGTCAGTGTGGAAAGAAGTAAATGATTTCAAGAATTGGCCCTAATAATAAACACAGAAAAAGAGATCTTAGAAAGCCATTAAGAACACCTGTAAGTACAATAATAGTCATAAGTAAGCCACGTTAAGTCTGTATTTGCATAAAACTGATAAGAAAATCAAATTATTTGGAAAATTTTATGTATGAAAAAGGAGCCAATGAGAAAAAACCAGATTGTCGTTTGTATCATCTGGCTGGTCACCTGTATTCACTGTACTAATTGAATATTTTATTTTACTTCACTCGAGTAGATAAACCCTAGATGAACTTAATAAACCAAGTGAAAGAAAAAAGAATGATGTATTTGATATATATCTTTAACAGAAATTACAGCTTTAAAATTATTTAAGTGTCCCTTTCTTCTACCTAAGTTTTCGTATCTCTTTTGGCTAATATACCCATATAATTAACTGCATATTTTGGTTTTCATTTAGACACAGAAATAAGGAGATAGAAGAAACTATTCTCTTTATGTACTTAATGCTTTATATATTTTTCTCATTTAATCTTTACAGTAATCTTTAATAAAATTATTTTACATATGAGGTATTTTAGTTTAGAAGTTAAATAACTTGCCCATATTTCCATTACAAAGAATGATTTTAATAAGAATTCAAATCCAACTCTCTGTGACACCTGGCTAGGGTCTTTCAGGTACCCCAGCAAATCATAAACTAGACTTTATTAAATACAGATGTTCTATGAGGGCACAGCAGCAGTTCTGCTACTGTTTGCTTCTACATCATTTCTAAATCTTTTCATTTTGAAATAATTTTAGGTATAGGGAAGAGTTAAAAATAATAGGACAGAGCAGCCGGGCGTGGTGGCGGGCGCCTGTAGTTCTAGCTGCTCGGGAGGCTGAGGCAGGAGAATGGCGTGAACCCGGGAGGCCGAGCTTGCAGTGAGCCGAGATTGTGACACTGCACTCCAGCCTGGGCAACAGAGCGAGACTCCGTCTGAAAAATAATAATAATAATAAAAATCAGAGGACAGAGCTGGTTATGCTGATACCCCAGGATTCCCTGATACTTACACTGACGTAACCAGGGTCCCTTTATCAAATCTGAGAAACTGACATTTCCACATGCCCCAAACTGCAGACTTGAGGATTTTATCCGTTTTTTCACTAACGTCCTTCTTATGTCTCAGAGACAAATCAAGGATCCCACATCCAAATCCGTCATCCCGTCTCTTCTGTCCTGTTCAATCTTTCCTCACTCTGTGAAGTCACCCTCCCCTTCCCTCACTCTGTGAAGTCACCATCCCTTCCCTCACTCTGTGAAGTCACCATCCCTTCCCTCACTCTGTGAAGTCACTGTCCTCTTCCCTCACTCTGTGAAGTCACCGTCCCCTTCCCTCACTCTGTGAAGTCACCGTCCCCTTCCCTCACTCTGTGAAGTCACCCTCCTCTTCCCTCACTCTGTGAAGTCACCCTCCCCTTCCCTCACTCTGTGAAGTCACCCTCCCCTTCCCTCACTCTGTGAAGTCACCCTCCCCTTCCCTCACTCTGTGAAGTCACCCTCCCCTTCCCTCACTCTGTGAAGTCACCCTCCCCTTCCCTCACTCTGTGAAGTCACCCTCCCCTTCCCTCACTCTGTGAAGTCACCCTCCCCTTCCCTCACTCTGTGAAGTCACTGCCCCCTTCCCTCACTCTGTGAAGTCACTGCCCCCTTTCCTCGCTCTGCTGAGTCACCCTCCCCTTCCCTCACTCTGCTGAGTCACCATTCTCCTGTCTTCATTCTGGGAAGTCACTGTCCACAGAGTCACCCAGTTCAGCTCACACTCCGGTCTCAGTATGGGGAGACTGAGCTCCACTCTCTGATGGAAGGCGTAGCAGGAGTGTGGGGCCCTGTGGAAACCATCCCAGTACTGTTTAAGTATTTGGAGGAGACGCTTGGGGCTATGGAAGTACCCAGCGCCTCCTTAAAGCTTTGCCATGAATTTATTATTCTTCAGGGTTTCTGGCCCATGGCATCATTACTGTGCAGGTCTGAAGGTGATTTTCCTTCATTCCTTCCACGTTTGTTATTTGGGATTCTTATTTGGAAGAAATTGGAATTGCTATTTGGAAGGAAGGCTTGTCTACTCTCCTCATTTATTTATTTCCTCAATCACTTATTTATATATTTACAAGACATTTTAACTTCTTAATGGTAAACTAACACACAGCCACACTTGAGTGGCAAGCTGGAGTGTATTATGTCCCATGCTCACATACTGGGGAATGCCAAGTGCATTTCTGCTCTCATATCACCATATTAATTTATTTTTGGTTGAACTACAGGTGTTTTCTTTCTACCTTTATCTCCTCTCTGAACTCTTGAGACAGAGCATTGATTTGGGACATTTGCAGCTCTCCTCTGGGGGTACATGGATGTGTGTGCTGTGTGCTGACTTAAGCTGAGGGGGCCCACCATATGATGGCATATGTAAGTAACTACTTACCTATGTGAAGCAGAACTTTCTTGATATAGTGCAAACAGAATACACTGCAGACAGAATCTGGAGGCTGATATAACACTATGTTCATCTTCCATAAGCTCTGTTATCAGTGGATGGCAAATAACAAGGTAATTTTTGAAGCCTGAGTATATAAAATACCTTATTCTAGAAGGAAAAAAAAGGGGAAGGAAAGAAAAAGCAAAGACAGACAAAACAAAGAAAAAATGGAAAGAAGAAAGGAAGGGAAGAGGGAGAAGAAGCTAGGGAGAGGGGAAGGGAGGGAAGGAGAAATGAAACAATTCTTCACTGTGTCTCTGCTTCATATGTTGGAATACCACATCAGAGCCTGCAGAAGGAAAGGGCTCTGTGACAAACACATAGCTGAGTGCCATGGAACCACACCTTCCCATCTCCCCAGCAGGACATTTGTTCACTTATTTTTGCATCTCCTTGTTGAGATGCCAACATTTCGTTCTACTTTAATTGTTTCTCAGTATGTTATGCTTCAGAATCGCCCTTCTCAGAGTTTTCTGAATCTCTATTGTTATGCTTGGACCAACCAATTTCCAAGCTCTGCAGGCCTCTGTAGTTTGCCGACCTGAGTGATTCGGAGGAAGATCATTGAGCCTCGCCTTCAGCGAAGCGCGCTGGCTTTAAGTGAGCAGACTTTGGGTTTGCACCTGGTGCCGTCCCTCTGTGCTGCTGAAAAGGTTATCCGTGTTTTCAAGAGTATTTTCCAGAGGCTCTAAGCCATTGTAAAACAAACAACCTAGGTGATTTTTAACAATTTACAAGAGTTAAGCTTAGGTGTAAATTGTTTCTTTGAAAAATACAAAATGTAGACATTGTCCAAACAAACTTTACCTTTAGGTAATTTATTAGAAAATGCATTTGGTAGGAGCCTTTCAGAAGATGCAGCAATTACTAAAAATAAATCCACCATAAACTATGCAAAGATCTATTTGACATTTGGTAATTACTTAATTTCCATAAAGGCAGAATTATTTTTAAAAAGACTAAAACTAGTGAATTATTTATGGATTCCCTAAATACAGTGTGAATATTTCTTTTGGCTTAATTTTTGAAAATGGGCATTCATATTTCTTTTGTGTGTTGGAGAGAACAGATAATATTCTGAAGAGCAGGTTGACTTCACCAAGTGAGGGAAGGAGACTCTGGTCTAGAAAATATATGAAAAAGGTTCGAGTCTGAAATGGAAACATCAGAATTCTAGGAGCAATAGAATTAAAAACTCATTGTAGGCCATGGATTTTTATTAGCTACCAAAACTTGCTTCCTTTTCTCATATTTAAACTCAATAAATTAGACACATTCAAATGAACGAAAATGTCCTAATAACCTGGTTTCAAACTCACTTTTTGAAAATACAAAGATAAAAGTTTAACTCTAAGCCCTACCACTTATATCAGCTTGTTTGGGGGCAAGCACTTACGTGACCTCAGACTGTTTCCTAATCTGAAAAACTGAGCTCATAGAAACCATCCCACAGAGTTGCTGTGAAAATTAAAATCTTTAAAATCTGTTAAAATAGTTTCCTTGTCAATATAGATACAGATGCATTCATTCGCTTATTCATGTATTCAACAGATGTTTATTGGGGCCTACATTGTCCTGGGCACTGTTCTACATGTGTGAGATACACCAATAAACAGCAGAGGGGAAATCTCCTGTCTTGTGGAGCTTGCATTCTGATGGGGGAGATAGTCAATAAATGATAGATATAAAAAGTAAATTATGTCATATGGCCTAAAGTGCTAAGTAACAGGGAAATGAGACTGGAGGGATGAAGCTGGTGCTGGAGCACAAGTTGTAACTTTAAACGTTAGACAAGGTGACCTTTAAACAAAAGCCTGAAGGAGCACAGAGAGTGAATCCTAAAGACATCCGGGCAAAGGACGTTTCCAGCAGAAGAATCCGCTCCAGCACAGCTCTGAGGCTGGAGTGAAACAGTGGAAGATAAGATAGAAGGTGTTGGGGACCGAATAACCAAGAGTGTTGCAGGACATGCACCCTGCCAGGCCAAGCTGCAGGCTCTGCAGGGTCCCAGAGTTTTATGACATGGTCCTTGACCTAAAGATAATCAAAATATAAATGAGGGGTACTTGCAATCATGTGTACGTGATTTCCTCAAATATACTGCACACTCTTTGAAGGCAAAAACTCAGTCTTCCCTATGGAATGGAGTTCCTTCCTAAAGCTCCTCAGGGACAGTGGAGTGAGAGAAATTCAGAAAGACTCGTAAGCCAAACTGCTGTCTTCTCAGGTAAAGATGAGCAATTTACCAGCCACCTGCTGGAGGGAAGGTCTCATTCAAAGCATCCCCAGATCATGGCAGATGGAAAGGGATATTTTTGCTGAAGGCCTTCTTCAGATCCCGACTGCTAATGATGCTTGGCTTTGTGTCTGCCTAGGGCTTTACCTGAGCAGCTGCGGGACATGCCAGTTAAGCTGCTTTAAGTTTTCCCCAAAAATCAGCACAATTGGTGTTCCAGGGGAAAAGCCCTAGGGAAGGGAGAGAGCAGTCATCTTGAAAGGCTTGGTGCTTTTTCTCTGCCCCCTCCTCAGACAGTGAGAAGAGAGCCTTCAAATCAGTGTCTCACAGGCAGCCCCACACAGCTCCAGCTATCTGTGCATCTTGCAAAAATAGAACAGCATCTTGTGGCTCCGGGATTTATTTCCAGAGTCTGCCTATTCCATTCTGGAGGTATAAATTGGGTTCTTTTCAGTCATGTTAAGACGAACTTAATTGCATAATTTATTCCACACAGACTTTTCTACCTTTAACAATTCTGGCCTTGTTGAAAGCAAAAACCAATTTTACCATGATTGAGCTAATATCGTTTTTGTGCAAACACAACCCCTTTATCAGAGAAGAGCAAAGTCATTATTTCTAATACACTTTCACAACGACCTGCAATGTAGGTGGGTGGTGAGTATTATTTTTCATAACAGCTGGGAAGGGTGCATCACAGCGCACCTGAGACTGGAGCTAGTTATTCTGACTCCGCGATAATTATTTTTTCCCTTTCCTCTCCTAATTGCTCTTCTTCCCTCCCTCTTTTCACCTTGCTATTTATAGAACAGAGTTAGTGCAACCAATGAGTATGTAACTTGACAGGTAACTGGTGGGCACAGCACACTCAACATGAATATAACCTAAGAATCCAGGGTTCCCTCCTCCTTCTCAGAGGCCCTGTAGCATTATGAAACAACTGAGCTATCAATTCAGATTCCGCAAATAAATGTCTTGGAGATGCTGCAATACAAAGCTCATGCACTGTATCAGCCAGATCGAACCATCATAGCAAAATAGCCTGAGTGGCTAAACAACAGGCATAAACTGAGTGACTTCAACAACAGATACTTATTTTTTCAAAGCCATGGAAGCTGGAAGTCCAACATCAATCAACGTTCCCACCCATTTGGTTAAAGTTTTCTGGTGTCTCTCTTTTTTTTTTTTTTTTTTTTTTTAAGACAGAGTCTCGCTCTGTCACCAGGCTAGAGTGCAGTGGCGTGATCTCGGCTCACTGCAACCTCCACCTCCTGGGTTCAAGTGATTCTTTTGCTGCAGCCTCCCAAGTAGCTGGGACTACAGGCGTGCACTACCACACCCAGCTGACTTTTTGTATTTTTAGTAGAGGCAGGGTTTCACCATGTTGGCCAGGATGGTCTTGAACTCCTGACCTCAGGTAATTCACCCCCCTCAGCCTCCCAAAGTGCTGGGATTACAGGCATGAGCCACCACACCCGGCCCTGGTGTCTCTTCTTTTAAGGGCACTAATTCCATCATGGAAGCCCAGCCTCATGGCCTCATGTAAACCTAGCTATCTCCCAAGGGATCCTGGAAGCAGAAATACATTATGCACTGGTATCAAGTCCTAGAAGGGACTCACTGTCCATCAGGTATGAATCCCAGGGGAGGACTCAAAACACCTTTCCAGTTTCTGCTAAGGCTTCTAGATCTAGCAGGTCTCTAAACACCTTTTCAGATGATGTTTAGAGTCAGATTCTCAGTTCTGTCAAGACTCAAAATGCCTCACCAGATCTGGGAGATGGCTGTACATAAACCCATTGCCCAGAGTATGAGTCAGGTAGGACAGAATATTCATGCAGCTCATCAGGCAAAGCACATTTATGATTCACACACAGGCATTAAGAATAATAGCAGCCTACAATCCATGGCTAGCTGTGCCCCTAAGCCTCAGGGGAGCCTCCCAGGGTGGATGCAGTAATGCTTACATGTGCCCCACTTGGACGGCAGCTGGGGGACCTGGCAGCAGATATCCATCTTCTTGTCCTGGGTTTTATACCCTGGGGAGTCGGGCTCACTGAGCCAAAGCAGCACTGGACATCCTGTTCTGGGAGAAAGGACAGAGCCCAGGCTGTTTCAGACAGTTCCTCCTCATCTCAGATGCTCATTCTCAGCACATGCCACAGTTATCCTGAGAACTACAAGCAGGGTCGGGGAGAGCTGGATTAGCAAAGGCCAACCAGGGGCCCATCCTCCTGCAGACCCATCTCCAAATACCATCCCATTGGGGGTTAAAGTTTCAATGTATGAATCTGAGAGACAGAATTCAGTCTACAGCACCCGCCTACTTACTTTAGGAAGAAAACATGGAGTTGTCGACTTTATTCGGTAGTGTCACATGTAGACATGGCTTCTCTGCCCTCCTGGGAATACTCTGCTCCTCTGGCAACGTGGTGCATGGCTCAATCCACCTCCTTCTCACCACTGCATCCCTACTGCTCAGTCCCTCCTTTTCATGAGTGGTTGGCCTGGACTTCTCTGTCATAGACACATTCGCTACTGCAAGTCCAGCCACAATGTTGAATGAGCTGAATTTCCATGCTGATAACTCCTCCAACAGCTTGACCTCAGTTCCTCGTTCTCTTCACCCCGTGTACATTTACTTGCTGTTGAACATGACTTCATCCACTGACTCTCATAGTCAAACACCAGATCGAAATTCACCTTTGCTGAAATGCCATGTTCTGGCCACACTTACCTGTCCTTCCAGCTTTGTGATGACCACACAGCTATTCATTTTTCCCGGAGGTGCCAGTCCATTTTCTACCCCATCCCTTTCTTTTAGTCCCCTTTATCTGAGCTCACTTTCCCAATCTAAGCAGGATTATGTGGCTTTTCAATTAAGACACTCTTGCTAATATTCTAAATTCCCTTGGCCTATTGTCCTCTCAGTGTATTTATTGGTCTTTTCAATGTATTTATTCAGTGGTCTCCAGCTTCAGCTATCTTCACTCCTGTTCTTATCGGAGGTTCTGCTTCCCTGAGAAAAAGTCAGTCATTCTATGAACAGTCTTTTACCTTCTGTCCTGCCCTCTATCAGCCAGACTTTGTACTCATAATCATTCTAGTCTGTTATCCTATTTATCACAGAAATAATTTTAAGACATTAATATCGGACCTGTTGCAGTGGCTCATGCCTGTAATCCCAGCACTTTGGGAGACCAAGGTGAGTGTATTGCATGAGTCCAGGAGTTCAGGACCAGCCCAGGCAACATGGCAAAACCCGATCTCCACAAAAAAATACAAAAAAAAAAAAAATAGTTGGATGTGGTGGGTGTGCCTGTGGTCCCAACTACTCAGGAGGCTGAGTGGAAGGATCACTTGAACCCAAGAGGTGGAGTTTGCAGTGAGCTATAATTGTTCCACTGCACTCCAGCCTGGGCAACAAAGTGAGATCCTGTCTCAGAAAAAAAAAAAAAAAAGAAAAATCAACATTACCCACACACCTTTAAATCCATGCCTCACTCTACCCTAAATCTCTGCATTTTTTCAAGTTTCCTATTGCATAGGAAACATAGGAATAGTAGGTAAAATCTACACATGGGCACTGTTTCCTCATTTCCAACGGAGTTTAAATAAGTTCTAATTTCTCCCACTTCACAATAAATAAAAGCCCCTCCTGACTTCATGCTTTCTATAGCCACTACCCAAGCTCCCTTCTTCTGCGCTTATCCAAATGCATTCCGAGCATCTTGCAAACTCACTTTCTCCATTTACTCACCGTGTGCTCACATGTCCATGCAGACAATTTGTGTGTCATGGCTATTGTCTTGACCACAAGATGCAAACTGCTCTTGCCAGAGTCAGCACCAAAGACCTCTCCATCGCCTTGGTGCCAGCTTCTAGCATTTTGTCTGGTGCTTAGTAAGTGTTTGATAAACATTTGCTGAATGAATGCACATACATTGCAGAAGAGGTCCAAGTATTAAGAACAGGATATCTTTTGTGAGTAAATTCAAATATTTTTCCTTAGAAAAAGATAGATTCATATACTTGTTCAGCAGGCAGTTTTTTGAATCACGTATTCAACACAGACTGACTGCGTGCTATGTGTCAATCTCTGGTTAGATACTAGAATCATAAAGTTAATAAAAATAGCCCCTGCTTAGAAAGACAATGTGCTGGGAGAGAGAAGCATGACAGTGGATAATACAGCAACAGTGTGCTTAATGCAGAAATGGATAGACACAAAAGGCGTCACGTATAACAGACACACACATGGAGATGCCGGGGATAGATAAAGAGAATGTAAGTGGTGAGAAGGGCTTCTAAAACAGGGAACTTCTAAAGAACCAAGTTTCTTGAGATAGTTATTCTACCTCCCCTCCAAAATATAGAAGATTTGGGAGTCCCTGGTCATATCCCAAATTGCTTGAGGGATTAGAGAACAAGCCCTCACAGACATCAAACTCTATCACGCCTTGTGTGTTCTGAACTAGTCAAATCTAATTTTTTTTATTTATTCTTTAGGTAAAACATGATAAAGGGGCCATTAACATTGGCCATTGAAAATCAAACCTATCCTCAAAGCACAGGTGCAGAGCGGTGCAGACCCCAAACTCTCTACATAGCCTTTTAGTTCCTTCCAATCAGCCATAATGTAACTGTGCTATATTCTGCAGTGATTTTCTTTTCCTTAAATTAAAAAAAAACTGCTGTGAAAATAAGAAAAATTCACCAAGGATGCCAACATTCATCATGATTGGGTTTGGCAACCAGTGTAAAGCTTGAAATATATTGGTTTAGCAATTTAATTACATCTAAATAAGCCATAAGGATTATTTTTGACATCTCAAATTTTCTTTTTTGTCATTCACACTTTGAATCGGATCTTAATCTCTCTCCTGAGTTTTGCAATGGATCATAGTATCTGAAATCTCGCAGGGGACACAAAAGTTACAGCAATCTTCACACAAATCATTTTAATTTTAATTTTAATTTTAAAAATAGACACAACTCTCAGGAAAAAAGAAAAGAGGTGCCATGGAATCAAATAGCACCAGGGCATCCCCACTGTTCCTGGGTGGTCATCTCTGACTTAGGGACGCTGTTCATCATTCATGTGAGCAACCCCGGGGCACCTTTTGTGTCTATAACAGAGAACCTCCCATCCATGAGCGTTCTGTGTTCCAAAGTGAAGGGTTTAATTTGAAGTGAGCTGTTAGCTCTTCTTCAGTCTCACAGCTTTCACTCAGGTGGGCATCAGAGCTTCAGTTGAAGCTGCGACCCTAGCTGGGAAATGCACTAGCATGTTGATGGGCAGGTGCCCAGAAGCCCAGATACAAGAAGGACTGCAGTCTTCAGGGGCACTTGTCTCCGGACAAGCAGCCGTGCCAGGAACCAAGCATTCAGTGGTCAGTGAGGAGGGGCCCAGTGGATGTCAACTGGTTTTTCAAATGAGCATTAAATGTGACAATACGTATAAAATATGCATATGTTAAACTCAATAAATGTTAGTTATCTTGCTGCTTTAATGCTTACTGACAATGTATAACTTACAAACACAGGGAAGTTGGAGCCTCCCCTTTGTCATGGAATTTGGGGCACCCCTGGTCTCCTGGTGGCTGTGGACATGCAAATACCCAGTTGTCCACGGACCTGTTGGCAAATGGATGCCCAGAGCAAGGCAGATATGCCTGGTGGGAAGGAGGAGTCCTGTGAAGAATAGAGCCAGCTAAACACAGCAGAGAAGCAACAGATGACAAAAGTCAACTGTCCAGAAGGCTGGCAGAACTGGGTTTGGGCCCATGCCACACAATCCAGACATGACTGGAGCATCCTTTGAAGGGAGTCAAGTCTTTAGGCGAAAGTGTGAGCCTAGGAGCTGGTGAATTTGCATCCAGAGAGGGTGGGAACTTGGGATATATGGAGACACCCCCATTTCTACACATCTCAATGTAGTTAATTCAAGATTGAAAAAGTAAGAATGAAGTATATCTGATTTTCCAGTAAAAAAACCATCATAGCATGTCATCTGAAACTGCTGCTACTACAGAGAGATTAGCAGGATCTCAAAATTAGTTAAGATTGGTAGAGGTCTCTTTACTGACGACCACAAAGCTATTTAAACATTGGTGGAGGGTCTCTTTACTGACGACCACAAAGCCATTTAAATACATATGTTCATGACATACAGAAAGGTTATTTGGAACTGGTTTCAGGTGAAGGACGGCTTTTTACCTAACAGTTTAGACTCAATATTATCACCTCGTTCCCTTTTCTCTCTCTTTCCCAGTCTTCCTCCATCTCTTTTCCCATTTTCTCTGTATTTTTCTTTCTTTCTCAGTACTCTGTCTCATAAAATTGTTCAATACTTTTCCTGGATTATTTAAGAAGTTAATAAAAACTCTCTGTCTTCCCTTTATTTATTCAAACCCTTTTATTAAATCGTTGAAGGAAATAAAAAGAAAACTGACAATAATAAAAATTGAACATGGTAAAGTTTGCTGTTGGCTAAAAACAAGCAGAAGAATCAAATTTCAAAACAATTTTAAAGCTTCCCAGGTTACCTGAAGGAAAATAGGTCTGCCTCTTCAAAAATTATGGTTGCACAGAGCATCCATGATGCAGAAGCTCTAATCAGTAAAACTCGATATGGGCAAAAAGTGAATCAATGAATTCAACCTTTGACAAATATTTAAATGGAAAAAATAAAACAATAATTTCATAAAAACATGTTTTCTAAAATGGTACACAAAGCTTAGAAGTGAATTAAATTGCCTTGATGGAATTCATTTTCTCTATGCAAATTTGTCAGTCTTGCCAAAAATTTGACTAAAATGTGTTTACATGGAATGTTTGTGAGTACAGAAACCCTGAGAAGTTATAGTCACACGAATTGCAATACTTTTCTCTTCTTGCACTATACACACACACATACAAACACACACACACACAGGTTATTTTGTTAAAATGGAATTAAATCAATGAGGGTGACACAACATCTCCTTTGCATTTCAAGTAAGGGACTTCTCCCCATTAATGATGGACTAGTATTGTAGGCTAAATTGTGTCTTCTCAACATTTATATTTTGAAGCTGTAACCCCCAGTATCTCCAAACGTGAGTGTCTTTGGAGATAGGGTCTTTAAAGATGTAATTAAGTTAAAATAAGGCTGATGGTGTGGGCCCTAATCCAGTTTGACTAGTGTCAAATGTGGACATTCAGAGACACCAGAGCACATGCAAAAAGACGGTGCTGTGAGAACAGTGAGAAGGTGACCTGTACAAGCCACGGAGAGGGACCTCAGAAGAAGTCAAACCATCAACACCTTCATCTTGGACTTCCAACCTCCAGAGCTGTGATCAAATAAACGTCTGTTGTTTAAGCTGCCTAACTGATGGGTTTTTGTTATGGCAGCCTTAGCAAACTCATACAATTAGGTAATGTTTGCCAAGTCTCTCACCCAGACAACTGAATAAAGAGAATAAAATATATTTAATGTGTTTGAAATCACTGGAGAGATAACAAGGCAATGAAGATACAATCCAGAAGAATGTAAAATCCATACTTATAAACCTGACATTTGAGTACATTTTCCTCCAAGGAGTTCCTCTGATTCTCAAAAGGGGGACTGAGAAGCTTACAAGCTGAGCGAAGCTTTTGGCAACCTTATTAGGGAAGGAGAGCAAATATCAGAGTCTAGTGTCTGCCAACAGGAAGAACCCTAAAAGACTAAACCCTAGAAATAAAGATAAGCCAGAAAGACGTCAGCACTCACAGGAGCCCAAGTTCAGTTTAAAATCCTATGAGTTCCATAAATGGACTAGGTTGTTGCAGGAATTCTACAGCTCCTGGCCACTGCCAAAAGCAATGTGCGTTCTCTTTGAAGAAAGGAAATAATACC
This sequence comes from Symphalangus syndactylus, assembly GCF_028878055.3. Lineage (NCBI taxonomy): Eukaryota > Metazoa > Chordata > Mammalia > Primates > Hylobatidae > Symphalangus > Symphalangus syndactylus. The sequence goes on along the minus strand of NC_072432.2, from coordinate 8,648,377 downwards.
TTAGGCATTTAATTAGATGTAAAGTTTTTTCATATACAATGTCTAGCACTCAATCAAAAACAATAGAGCACATAAGAAAAAAAATGTAAAACAATGGACAATGGAAACAGGGATTTAGACGGTGTTATCAGATATGATTTACATACTTAATAAACTTTTTTTAAAGAGTTAAGGAACTGGAAACTATAAAGAAAGAACCAAATGGAAATTCTAGAACAAGATACAATAACCAAAATTAAGAACTCACGGCCAGGCGTGGTGGCTCATGCCTGTAATTCCAGCACTTTGGGAGACTGAGGCAGATAGATCATGAGGTCAAGAGATCAAGACTATCCTGGCCAACATTGTGAAACCCCATCTCTATTAAAAACACAAAAAATTAGCTGGGTGTGGTGGTACATGCCTATAGTCCCAGCTACTTGGGAGGCTGAGGCAGGGGAATAGCTTGAACCAGGGAGTCGTATGTTGCAGTGAGCCGAGATTGCACCACTGCACTCCAGCCTGGTGACAGAGCAAGACTCCATCTAAAAAAAAAAAAAAAAAAAAAAGAACTCACTGGGTAAATTGAACAGCAGCTTAGATCCAGATGGAAAGAGAATTCATGAGCTGAAAGGTAGGTCAAGAAAAAATATTACTCAGAATGATGCATAAAGGGACAAAGGGTATTGCTTAAATCCCAGAAGAGAAGGAGAGCAAAAGAAAGACACAATTTTCTGAAAATTTTCCAAAGCAGATAGAGAACATTAAGCCACAGTGTCAGAATCAACTCCAACTAATTAAGTTAAAGAAATAAACATAATTAAGTACAGAAGCCCCCACCTTAACCCCCCAGAGTTGTTTGTCTGAAGGTTGGGAGGCTGGAACATTTGTCTGCTGTCTTTTCTTCTCCATTGATTAAGGATTCACCTAGGAAGTTGTATTAGGGTTCTCCAGAGAAACAGAACCAATAGGCTAGAGACAGAGATTTCTAAGAATCAGTTCATGCCATTATACTGGCCAAGAAGTCCCACAATCTGCTGTCTGTGAGTTACAGAACCATGAAAGTTGGTGGTGCAGTTCCAGTCCAAGCCCAAAGGCCCGAGAACCGAAGAGGGAGGGCCCAGCTCAAGCACAGAGAGGGAGAACTCTCCCTTCTGCCACCTTTTTGTTCTATTTGGGTCCTCAATGGACTAGATGACATCCATCCACGTGAGTGAGGGGGTCTTCTTTACTCAGTGAACTGATCTAAATACTGGTCTTTTCTGGAAACACCAGACACACCCAGAAATAACGTTTTGCCAGGTATCTGGGCATCCTGTAGCTCAGTCAAGTGGGCACATTAAATGTAACCATCAAAGAATTAGATTCCCTCTGAGTTCCTGTCTGTACTAATGTGCTCTGGTAACATTGGAGAAGAGGCTGGAGCAGAAAGGAAAGCTGTAGCACATGTTAGAGGTGGGGTAAGGTTCCTCCAGTTGGGTGCATGTAGGGCTGTGTGCTACTCACATGCCTTAATTAAAATCACATGTGGCTGGGTGCGGTGGCTCATGCCTGTAATCCCAGCACTTTGGGAGGCTGAGGCAGGTGGATCACCTGAGGTCAGGAGTTCGAGACAAGCCTGGCCAACATGGCAAAACCCTGTCTCTATTAAAAATAAAAAAAAAATTAGCCAGGCGTGGTGGCAGTCACCTGTAATCTCAGCTACTCAGAGACTGAGGTAGGAGAATCACTTGAACCAGGAGGTGGAGGCTGCAGTGAACCGAGATTGTACCACTGCACTCCAGCCTGGGCAACAGTGCGAGATTCCATCCCAAAAAAAAAAAGTAAGCTGAGGAGGCATGACGGGAGAGGAACAGAGGTGTCTGCTACATACCTCATTAAATAAAATACTTATTTTAAAAATGAACAAATAAGGCCTTGTAACATCATTTTGGACCTCCGTGTAGTCGCCTTGTCACAAAGGTATGGCCTCCATTGCTTCGGATAACAGATTTCTAATAATCAATAATAACAATACAGTTGTTATTGCAATGAGAGTGCTGTTTTGGATATGTGTCTAAGCATTCTAGATAGGACCAGCAAACTTGAGGAAAGTAAGTTTGATTGATTCTCTTCATCATGAGCGATGCTGCCCCCACAGGAGCTAAATGTGTCAATCGAGCCGTGCTAATCAGCCTCAGAGAATGCCCACTGAGCTGCGTGGAACATTTTGGAGAACAGATGAAGGCTTCGTCCTTGCCCACTGGGAGCTTATGATCTGCAGCTTAAATTATTCCCGTTTGTTTGGCTACTCACTGTTTCTCTGACTTTTGCCAAATTCATCTACACGTGAAGTGAATTTGAAAAATGGAGCATCCAGCGATTTCCAAACAGCTCGGGGAAAAATCCTGAGCGGGAAACGATGGACCAGGTGCCATTGCTGAACCCGCTGTAGCAACCTGCTGTGGACGGCAACACAGTCAAGCCCAGATTCCCGCCCATCAAAAGGCAAGCAGGTGCTCACAGCCACCTGTGCTTTTTCTTTCTTTTTTCCTTCCGATAATGTAGCCAGCCAAAGTAACTTTAAATTAGTAATGAAATCAAAAGGTTGGCAACCAAGCACCTCCTAATAGGGATGTCTCTCTGAGTCTGCCATCATTTGCACTTGCCCCAAGTTCCACACACCCTACTTTGAAATGCTAGTTCATACGAATGTCACATCTACAAAGAGAAAAATTCAGGAAAGTGAGCTATTTTTGGAGTAAATTTTGCTCAAGAGAAAGGTTATCATATAAAGTCTGCCAGTATCAAAGGCAAGATTCGTGTAGACTTGGCTCTGCTTTGCGGCTGGTGGTACCAGTTACGAGGACGTCCTACTTCTATGAAGCCTTTTTTCCTTCCTTGCTTCCTGTATCTTGCTTGCAGGCATTCATCTTACTGTGCCGAGTGCCCCAATGCTTAGCCTGCAGGAAATTCTTTCTATATTATAAACTATTTCAGTCACCAAAAAAAATAGGGCAACCTAATAAACACACAATCTGGTGTTTAAAACATCAGTAATGTTTTAAAATCATTAAAACAATATTTTGCATCATCACCCATTCTTATTAAAGACATAAGTCAGTGTAGTTACAATTCAAATCTCCCATATATATCTCCCCGATTCTTTCATTTGATCCTTCCTCAAAGATATGTATTGTCATGGCTTTGGTATTTCATTAGCTCCACCAATGCACTGAGGTTTTTACCGTGTATGAAAGTACATATCTCTGAATAGTAAATTAAACTCTACATATGGCGTAATACTAAAAATGTAATTTTATGTCTTGTATTTTTCATTCAACATTTACTGTGATTTATCCATATTAATATGTTAAACTCTCATTCACTCATTTTAACTACTGAAAAAAAAATCCATCATATAAAAATGCCAAAATGGAGGTACCCATTCTGCTGCCCAAGGATGCTTGAGCTACTCCCAACACCTCTCCATGACAAGGAGGGCTACAGCAAATGTTCTTCCGTGCATCTCATCGTGCACATGCATGAGAGTTTTTCCAGGGAACATAGCATATCTAGAAGTGCAATTTGGGGTCATGAAGTGTGCACCTTCTCTGTTTAAATATTGCCAAATTGATCGCCAAAGAAGTGGTATGATCTCATGGTAAGCTCTTGATAAATATTTGTTAGGCAGACCTAATGTATCCCAGGAAAGCAAACACCTCCACCTCCAGCCTGGCTAGGTCATATCTGGGGCAGGTAGCAATCAAAACTTCATCAATAATCTTTGCAGCAGACCTCTGCCCACAAAAGAAGACCCTGACATGAAGCTAGAAAATACTTAAGATTTTGTGTGATGGAGTATTTAATCCCAGCTTACCTGATACGGCAGACAAGTGATTAACTAGCTGATGTATATCAAAAACTAATCTATCTGAAAGTCAGCTCACTGTGTTACATAATTGGGCTGCATTCTGTAACGTTTAATTAGATTGTCGCTGGCCAGCCCCTAGAGTTTTATTAATTTAATGGCATTGAAATTAGATGGTCCTAGTCTTGTTGTGAAAACACTTCTGCCTGTCTTTGAGCAAGAGCATCTACACTCTTGAGTGCTGCCCAGGGAGACCAGCCTTGCCACCCAGACCTCCCAGGACGAGAACCCTCACCCCAAGAGGAAGCCACCTGGGAATGATGGGCAGATGCCCAGAGGGAGTGAGGAAGAGGTGTCACCCTGACACCTTACAATCAGGTGCAGAAGCCTGCGACACAGCAGACCGGGGCTACCTTCTGCAGTAAACGTGAGCCCCACACTTGCTACTGTCCATGCAGCCTAGAGCAGCGTGGGTCACCTCTCCTGGCCTCCGTGTCCTCATCTGTAAAAGGGGGATCGTAATAATGCCTACTTCATGGGTGCATTGTGAGAACCAAAGGAGTCAATGCTTACAACAGTGCCTGGCGTGTGGCAAGCGCTACCCCAGCGTCTGCTCTGACCATCCCTTTGTGTTACCGGGAAGGTGAGGTGTTTGAAAAGCAGCACGTTCTTATACCGCAGGTGTGGAATTAGAAGTGCGTGGAGCAGATCAAAGCAAAGCTTCCCCACACTACGTTTTACTCAGGTAGAGGAAGGACAGGGAACCCCCAGTGCCCCCGCCCCCCCTCCGTCTCTCCAACAGTCAGGCAGAAACATCCACCCACTTGGTGAGGTCCCCCTAGAGCTTCGGGCTTCACAGATGCATTTCCCTGTGACCCATCGCCCCCTAACATTGGCCATACCTTTCTTGGCTCCTGGCTACATAAGAAGTTACACTTGTTCAGAGCTTTGCAAACATGAAAACCCTTTTTATATGTTTTATGCTTTGTGCTTGATCTTTTTCATCTACGATGTTACAGTGTTACAATCCATTTCAGATCTTTATAGGGAGGCTCAATAAGAATTGTCTGTGGCGTTTCTAAACAGTCTTATTTCCCATTTCTACCTCTGCCTTCTGGAAGAATGGCTTTTTTTTTTTTTTTTTTTTTTTTTTTGAGACAGGGTCTCACTCTGTTGCTCAGGCTGGAGTGCAGTGGAACAATCACAGCTCACTGCAGCCTCAACCTGCCAGGCCCATTCCATGCTCCCACCTCAGCTTCTCAAAAAGATGGGACTGCAGGCATGCGCCACCATGCCTGGCTAATTTTTTTTTGTATGTTTTTTGTTGTTGTTGTTGTTGTAGAGATGGGATCTTGCTATGTTGCCCAGGCTGGTCTTGAACTCCTGGGCTCAAGAGATCCACTGGCCTCCCAAAGTGCTGGGATTACAGGCATGAGCCACTTCCCCTGGTCTAGAGGAATGACATTTTGAGGGGAGAGTCAGGGTGCCCCTAATAGCTCAAATGACCTCTTTAGTCTTCAGCCTTCCAGTGTGGAGAATGGGATAAGGAATCTCAACAGCTTGGCATGAGCATCAAGATATTCATGACTATCAAGACCACATGAGCCTTTTGTGTGGTAGGTGTCCCCCACCCACGTCATATGCTTGCTGCCTCCTGTCTTGCAGGCTTCTTACCTCTCCAAATCCCCTTCTAGGCAGCAAAATCGCCTGAACAGCCACGGAGCGCAGCCTCACCTTTGCCATGCTGAAAAACCGCTGCAGATACAAATTTGTTCTTCTCTTTCTTCCTTTCTCTCTCTGTATTAGTCCATACTTGCATTGCTAGTAAAAAAAAAAAAAAAAAAAAATACCTGAAACTGGGTAGTTTATAAAGAAAAGAGGTTTCATTGGCTGATGGTTCCCAAGCTATACAGGAAGCACGGCAGCCTCTGCTTCTGGGGAGGCCTCAGGGAGCTTTATCCCCTGGCAGAAGGCAAAGCTGGAGCAGGAGTCTGTCATGGCAGGAGCAGGACCCAGAGAGAGCGAGGGGGACGTCTTACATTTTTCAGCAGCCAGATCTCGTCATAACTCACCATCAGAATAGTGCCATGGGGATGGTGCTAAACCGTTCATGCAGGACCCACTCTCCGATCCAATCACCTCCCACCAGGCCCCACCTCCAACACTGGAATTACAGTTCAACTGAGATTTGGGTGGGGAAAAGATCCACACCATATCACTTCCCCTCCCTCCTTCCACAAATAAGAAATGTTTATTACTTACTTACTTATTTACTTTTGTTTTAGATTCAGCGAGTCCACGTGCAGCTTTTTTACACGAGTATATTGCGTGACGCTGAGGTTTGGGCTCAGGTGAAACCCTTCTCCAAATAGTGAACATAGCAATAGATTGTTTTCGACCCTTGTCTCCCTCCCTCTTTTAGAGTTCACAATATCTATTGTTCCCAGCTTTATGCTCACGTGTGTCCAATGTTAGCACCTGTAACGTGTCTCTCTGAGTTGCCAAGCTGAGGACACAGGGTGCCGAGGCCACTCCATGTGCCGGCCTCAGGCCTGACCTCTGCAGCATATGGAGGAAGAGCGGGTTTGAAGGATGCTGGGGACTCCTGTGGCTCTGTTCTGGACGCTAAGGGGGTGTGTGTCTGAGGGGGCCGAGAAGGAGGGACTTGGGGAACAGCTCCATGGAGCGAGTCTGTTTAGAAAGAGACCTCTCTTGGCTGGGTGCAGTGGCTCACACCTGTAATCTTAGCACTTTGGGAGGCAGAGGTGGGCGGATTGCCTGAGCTCAGGAGTTCAAGACCAACATGGTGAAACCCCATCCCTACTAAAATACAAAAAAAATAGCTGAGTGTGGTGGTGCATGCCTGTGGTCCCAGCTACTCGGGAGGCTGAGAGAGGAGATCTCAATTGCTTGAATTGCTTGAACCCGGGAGGCGGAGGTTGCAGTGAGCCGAGATCATGCCACTGTACTCCAGCCGGGGCAACAGAGCGAGACTCTGTCTCAAAAAAAAAAAGCAAGAAAGAAAAAGACCTCCCTCCACACCGCATACTTCTCAGGGGGCAGCGTGGATGACAGAGACATCATCCTTGGATCTCCAGGGCACACACCCCATCGTCTGTTCCTAAGATGCTCCTGTCACCCTTTCACTGCATTCGCCGTTGGGTGGGAGCAATCACACCTCTAACGTGGTTGCAGGTGTCACCTGCATCTCAAGCACATCCTCACTCCTGGCATCTCTTTCTGTGTTTAAGTTTCCTCCAGGAATGTGGAGGAAATTGACTGACTTTCTCGCTTCCTAATTTTCTCAGCTGGACATGTTACCGCGTGTCACACAGGGGAGTGGTCATGAGTCATGCTCACGAAGGGCCTACGATGGAAGGAACCCTTTTCATATGCATGTCTCATCTCTCACTCTTTCAGGTTCCTTGTGAGAGACTTGATATAGAAAGAATAGATATAAATATTCTTGAGGGCTCTGATATTGCCAAATACTGATCTATCGCTCTGTTAATGGTACCAGGGTTCATGATTTACATCCTGTTCTCCTGACTCACTGCATCCTGGTGCCCAGCCCCAGGGCTATTGAAGAGATACTTATCTTTCAAATTAGCACCTTGTAAATGAAAGGGGAGGCTCATGCGTCTCAGTTGTGCCTGCCAGGTGTGAGGTCAGCATTCTCGGTTGAAAACAAATGCTGCCTTCTAGACAGATGGCAGCACCCAAGGAGGGGTAGGAGAACAGGAGCCCCGGCTTTTAAGAATGTCAGGGTGCAGTTCTGAAAATGTTGAGGGTCTGATCTTTACTGAATGGCAAAGAAATGCTTCCTGAGAACTGCTGTAGGAAGGGCTTCCATTCCCTTATCCTCGTTGATGCCAGGTCTGGAGAGAAGATTCCTGTTTTCACTCACAGCAGGTGTCCCCGGTGGAATCAAATGAACTTGCCGCCATTACTGACTCGGACACTTCATGAATGGAACAATTAAAACCCAGATAGCACAAAGCATGCTTCTATTTTGTTCACAAACTTTAGAAAACCCTACTTGAAAACTTACAGTTCTGTTAATATTTCTGGAGAATAAATAAGACTGAACATCGTGTGGCTGCTCAAACAACGATTTTATTTGCCTTCGTTGTGTTTGTTTGTTTGTTTTGTGAGACAGAGTCTCGCTCAGTTGGCCAGGCTGGGGCACAGCGGCGGGATCTCGGCTCACCGCAAACTCCACCTCCTGGCGGGAATCGAGTGATCCTCCTGCCTCAGGCTCCGGAGTAGCTGGAACTACAGGCACCTGCCACCACATCCAGCTAGTTTTTGTATTTTTAATAGAGACAGGGTTTCTCCGTGTTGGCCAGGGTGGTCTTGAACTCTTGACCTCAGGTGATCCGCCCACCTCAGCCTCCCAAAGTGTTGGGATTACAGCGGTGAGCCACCGCGCCCAACCTGCCTTCGTTGTCTTTGAAAAGCCCCAGATCCAGCCTTCTAGCACGAGAAGGTCAGGAGGACACTGCCCGTGAAATCCAGCCCTTTTGACTTCTCGTTTAACTCCCAGAGTTTATTATAAGACCTCCTCAACTGCTTGGCAATTGTGAAATGTTCTTTTCAGTTAAGGCCTCTCCTTTCATGTTGTTCTTTTGTTTTTGTTTTACAAAATTATAAATGAATGTTTCCCCTTTGAGAAACCACAACAAAAATGCCTGAAACCTGGACACACGGTTTCTATGAGGAATATCCTTGCACCTGCAGCCGCTCTGTGACTCGTCGTCCTGGGGTCCCTGGAAAGGACAAGCACTGCTCATGCCTGTGTTTTCAGGGACCTCAGCGTTACAGCCTCAACACCCCACACGGGTGTGGTGCATGGCTGTTCTTTCCTCTTTCTTTTCTGGAAACATCAGTGGTCACTTTTTTTTGGTGGCAGAAACCTTCACTCTGTGATTAACAAGTCTGAGGCAGTAAAGGATTTGGAAGGAAGATCTGTTCAGGATTTAAAGGACAATGTACAAAATCACGTTACTGGAGGGTCAGTTGTGGCCCGTCGTTTTGTAAATAGGTCTTGAGTTTTGCTCTTTTGGCTCTGTCTTTCGCCTTTCAGCAAGCCTCTCACTTTGTCTTCTGTGAGTCATTGCAGCAAGAAAAATGTTACCCTTAAAATGCCCTCTTTTCTGAATTTTTTTTGTACTACAGTTGAGGGAGCTGCTTTCTTTTCTTGTTCGCAATGTCCAAAAGGAAAAGTCAGCACAGCAAAATGGCACCGAAACGCCTCCGCCTCTTGATCTGCTGCCATTCCCCTTTATTCTGGGAGGGCTGGCGGAGCTGGAATGTCACCAGGTCCCCACTTGTCCTTGTGGTTGCCGGCGGGTCTCCAGCAGCGTGCCAGAGAGCTTCCGAAGTGCCCGCCCAGGGGACCGGGTTCCCTCGTGTCTCAGCCTCCTCCTTTGCTGTGCATAGCCAGCGTCTGCAGCCACAGAGGCAGCTGCTTCACTCACTCCTGCACTGGAGGGGAGGCAGAGGACTCTCCCTGGAGCCACCCAGCCAAGTGTGGGGGGACACGGCGCAGCCCCCCAACTTCCCACCTGGCCAGCATTCCTCTCTACTTCCCACTCTAAATTAGACTCCCCTCGTTGGGGAGGAAAAGAGGACACATTGGGAAGGGGCCCCAGGGCAGAGATGACTCGGGCCTGCCTCTCCCACCCTCCGGAGTCAAGGTTCTCTGATGCCAGGACAGATGAGCTCCAGCTCTCTCTCCCATCTTCAAGGAGCATCTGAAACAAACGGGCACTTAGATGGGTTTCTTTCTGCTTTCTTGTGACATTGAAACACCCTGCAGAATGCATGTGGTAGATCAAGACTATAAATGGGTTTCTTCTGCAGTATCTTCCTTTCGAATGTATGTGGGTCTTTGTGTGAGTGTGTATCAGAGACATCATCAGTGAGAAAAGCTTTGGAGAGCTCATCACAGCTAGTTCTTTTCCCCCAGCATGCAAAATAGATCACTGAGTCAGCTGTTCACGGGAAATAATTATTACTCCCTAACAGCACCTAGGATTACAGGGAGAAAACTTTTAAGAAAAGGCACCCAATTTCAGAAGATTTTGCTGATTAATTTTCTCACCACTTCCATTCAGTCTGCTTGCTTGCTCCAAAAATGGGTTTCTAAACTGGAAAAAAAAAAAAAAAAAGAGAGAGTGAATACATAACAGAGCATGTTTCCCAGGCAGCATTTTGTAACAGAACAATCATTTCCAAATATCTCCTCTCCAGTTAGAACGTCTTGAACCCTCTGCCGCTCAGCCCATTCAATGTGAAAGGGCTTCAGGGCGTCACCCGATCACATCTTTTGAATAGTAAACACGGAGACTGATGTGTGTCAAGGAAAGCACACTGAGAAACGTCCTTTCCCCCAGATTGTAGAGTAGAAAAGCAGTAACTGTGATTTGTGTTGCTATTGTTCACAGCGCACTCCCTGTTTATAGTTAATTGCGTAGAAACAACCCGTCATTTACCAGAGAGGCATGCAAAGATGCGTTCATCCAAAGGAATCTTCCCTAAAAACAGTCTGTGCCCTCCAGTGCCCCACCCCAGCACAAGAACGTGCACACACACACACACACACACACACACATCAAGTCGAATACCGTCTTGAATGAGCAAAAATAGTGTCCACCTCCAGGAGATATTCACATTTTTGCAGTGAACTTTCTCAAGCCAAGTCTTAAATTGAGCTTGGAATTGCCTGGAACCCAGGAAGGGCACTGGCCTTCAATTTAGTTCCACTGACCTTTGTTTAAGACATCTTCAGGGAGTTCCAGTTTCCTCATCTCTGAATTGGGACGATATAATCTGTGCACCTCTCACTTCGCGAGGTTCTCGTGAGGACTAAAGGAGATGATGGCTTTAAAGTTCCTTTGATAACTTTTACGTTGTATTTAAATATTGGAGGTTTATGGTTTTTGAGAAACATTTGAAGCAGCAGCTTCAATTGGAAGGATCTTCATTGGAAGTAGGGGTATCTTATTTTTGACACTCCATGTACTAAGACGTTAAAATAACTTACATTACAATAATTAATCCGCCTCTGTTTATTCCCTATCTGAATAGTAATTGCATCTTTACCAGCTGATGTGAAGCAAACTGTATACCATTTGTCTTCATTTAGCAATAATCATAACTTTTACATAAGAGGTCTTACTACCCGACAGACGTGATCCTAAGTGTTTTCTCAGATTCCCTCATCTGATCCTCTCAAATCTTATCAATACCATTCACAGATTCACTCATTTGATCTCCTCATATCCTAGAAATACCATGCTTCCTCTTTTGCAGCTGGAGAAATCAAAGCCGGGGAAATGAAGTAGGTTGTTTATGGTTCACAGCTAGTAAGTGACAAAGCCAGAGTCTGAATTCTTTTTTTTCTTTTTTTTTTGAGACGGAGTCTTGCTCTGTCGCTCAGGCTGGAGTGCAGTGGCGCGATCTCGGCTCACTGCAACCTCCGCCTCCACCTCCACCTCCCGGGTTCAAGTGATTATCCTGCCTCAGCCTCCCAAGTAGCTGAGATTACAGGCACGTGCCACCACACCTGGCTAATTTTTTTTATTTTTAGTAGAGATGGAGTTTCACCATGTTGGTCAGGCTCGAGCTCCTGACTTTGTGATCCACCTGCCTTGCCCTCCCAAAGTGCTGGGATTACAGGCGTGAGCCACTGCGCCCAACCCCAGAGTCTGAATTTATAACCAAATGCTGTGGGCATCCATCATCTTATTCTCTAGTATCAAAGGAAATCTGAATGAGTGTGGGAACTTCCAAATTGCCTTATCATTGCTCAAATTAATTTACTGCTTGTAACAACTTTCTCAAAAGAAAAGCAGGTAGTGTTATTCTATTTTAGAAAAAAAAACAACCCTTAAAAATGAGATCATGTGTCCAAAGTAATCCATTAGTAGCCCTGAGATTAAAACTGCTGCCTCTGATGCTTTGGTTTGCGGACAATGACCCACTGCAATGGTGAATTATGTGCCACCTGAGTGTAAGGGGTAGAACAGAGAATTGGGGTTTCCAGGAAGATGGCCCAGCTCAGAGCTCACGCCTGAGGCCCCACCTGCCCCTGGGCTAGTGGGTGTTCCATGCCAGGCACCTGGGTAGACTTGAGCTGCTGGTTCTGCTCAGACTATACAACTGTATCAGTTGGAATTGACTCAGGAAAACTGACCTTGTGCAGAGGAAGGGGTTTCATACGGGAAAAGAGGGCTTACCCCGCTGTTGGAGGGCCAGCCCTGAGGCCAGAAAGGGGCCTTTCTGATCTGCACATGTGGAGGCCACAGAGAGGCTTCATCTCAGGAAAGGGCCCAATGGCCTTGGGCAAAGCTCCACGTGCCTCATCTGCTGAGACCCCACACCTGCTGAGGTCTCACACCTGCCGAGACCCCACACCTGCTAAGGTCTCACACCTGCCAAGACCCCCACACCTGCTGAGACCCCACACCTGCTAAGGTCTCACACCTGCTGAGACCCCACACCTGCTGAGGTCCCACACTTGCTGAGACCCCACACCTGCCGAGACCCCCCCACACCTGCTGAGACCCCACACCTGCTGAGACCCCACACCTGCTGAGATTCCACACCTGCTGAAACTGCATGCCTGCTGAGGTCCCACACCTGCTGAGGTCCCACATTTACTGAGGCCCACCCCTGTTGTGGCTGCATAGCTGCCCACATCCACCCCGGAGCCTGTGGCTTCTCCCTTCTTCCTGCCTGAGTGGGTCTGGAGACAGGGGTGTGGACAAGGCCCTGGTTTCTCAGTCCCGCCCTCAGGCCTGGGAGTGGGGACAAGTGGCACCTGTGTCAACACCAGCAGGCAGGAACCTGGGTTCACCTTCGGGACCCCCTGCCCACCCCAGGTTGAGGGCCAGCACATGGCAGCCTGGCCTCCCAGGACGCAGGTCCTGCCTGGGGAGAATCCACATGCATGGTGTACTGCCATTGCTTCCAGACGCCCAGCCACATAGCTGGAAAGAAAGGAGCAACGATTTAAAATAATCACAGTGAAAACTCATTGAAAACAATGCTTGTTCACTGTAGACGGTCACATATAGACTGCAAGCTAGACCATAGATTCTGGTTATATTCTGTGAATATTTATTGCACTTTCTAAATGCCAGGCAAGTTTCTAAGCACTGAGCATACATTCCAAGAAGATATTCTAGAAATCCCCACCTTCGGGAAGTCACCTTCCACCAGAGGCCGTCAGATAATCAGAAAATAAATATATAAAATGTCAGGTGGGGATGTGTCCTAGCGGACGATGAATCAGGAGAATGGTCGGATGAGGGAGTGATGGAAGAGATTGGCGGGGGCAGTCACGCCTTACGGGAGGGCAGCGTGACATTTGAGGAGTGGCCCAAGGAAGGACACAGGCCTGTGGATGTGTGAGGGAGGACGCCCCCTGCAGAGGGAGTGGCTGGAAAAAGCTGGTGGGGACAGAGCAGGTAGACGGTGGGGTGGGGCTGGAGGGACTCGCTACTGGAATGCTTGAAGACTGTGACACGGGTTTTGTGTTTTGCTTGGAGTGAGGTGGGAAGGCACCAAGAAGATCTGAGAGGAGAAGCGAGGGAATCTGACCAGGGATTTAAAAGGATTGTGCCCACGGGGCGCCATGACTCACACCTGCAATCCAGTACCCTAGGAGGCTGAGGAGGGAGGATCACTTGAGCTGGGGAGGTCGAGGCTTCAATGAGCCCTGTCCACACCACCGCACTTCAGCCTGGGTGACAGAGCAAGACCCTGTCTCTGAAACATAAAGCAAAATGCGTAAAAAAGAAAGGATCGCAGGGACCATTGTGTTGACAAAAGAACCCAGCAGCCGCCTCTAGAAGGGCCTTGTGTTGTGCTCGGTGCTCTGCTGGGCCACCCTGAAATCCTTAGTGAGTTTTTAAGGAGAGGCTGGTGTTAGTGCCCGGGGCGGTAGACCAGGCAGCTTCCCCAGAAGACATTCTTTCCTGCTGCGGGGGCTGGATCTGAGGTCAGGGTGTCAGCTTGCAGGGGCTGCCTTCTCACTGTGTCCTCCCAGGGCCATCCCTCTGTGTGCATCTGGGTCTTAACTGCCTCTTTTTATAAGGACACCAGTCCTCCTGGGTGAGGGCCTACCCATGCAGCCTCATTTTACCCGAATCATGTCCATAAAGGCCGGGTCTCCAGACGCAGCTACATCTTGCAGCCCTGGGAACAGGCCTCCGCGTATGAATTTTGGGGGACACCATTCAGCCTGACTATCCCTCTGCTCTGAGTATTCAGGCCTGGGCAACTAGAAGAGGGGGAACCCTGGTTATTAACTTGGGGAGACCAAGTCCAGCTTTCCTGGAGGGAGGGGGAAAGTGGGAGTTTGTCCCCTCTGAGTCCGAAACGAAATTATGCAGTTGTCTAGTGGAAAACGGACACAGGTGTGCTGTTCAGGGGAGCAGGGGAGTGGGGGAGACGGGGACGTGACCTGGACGTAGATTTTAATGGAAGCCGCCTCGGTGGTGGAGCATGGAGAAGCCTCAGTATCACAGCAGGAGGAGGAGCAAGGTGAGTAGCATGTGTGCAGAGGGTGCACCTGCTGAACAAACCAGGGACTGCTGTGTCCCCGACACCAAGCAAGGGAAGGTGTTAACAGAGGGGCCTGAGGTTGACGGTGGCCATGGGGGCCTAGGGGACTAGGCTGGGGACTGTCCCCTGGATCTGGCTCTGATGGTCAGTGGAGGGGCTGCGTCCACCTGGACAGGAGAAGGAGCCCAGAGGGGAGGCAAGGAGGAAGGCTCAGGCCGCAGCTGCGCATCTCAGCAGCTCTTTCCTCCAAACTCCTCCTCGCTCATAGACCCTCAGGAAATCACAGCAGAAAGCAAGGGAGAGTGTCATTACTCTAGAGGCCATATGATTAAGCCCACTTTGTTTGTTCGTTCCCAAACAGCAAATTTTTGTATTTTCATTATTAGTAGTTAAAAATTACTTGGATACTCCACGGTTGGCAGAGTTATGTGGACGGTCTCACCTGCGGGCTGCACGCAGCGGCTCCGTGGCACACACATGTTCTGCCGAAGTCCACGTTTCTGTGCAGCCCCCAACTCACGCCTCACCCAGTGCGGACATGGCACCTGATTGCTGCCCCTCCCTGCTGAGCAGCTCCGTCTGCACACTGCATAAGTTTGGCTGCAAGGCAACAAGGAAACTAAGCTGGAATCCGGCGTGGCATGTCACCAGGGCCACAGGCAGGACAAGGAGCAATAAAAGTTGAATTTTAAAAAACAGATAAATGTATGTGTAGAAAAGGAAGAAACCAGGTATAGAAATGTACGTAGGTACCATATCCACAGATTGAACACACATGTGTGCAAATATGTATCCCACACACGTGCACACACACACATACACACACACACGTAGCTGTCATGTAGAAGCCACTGTTTTTTGGGCTCTATTTGTGACTTTTATATTAACACACTGCCCTCCAGCGCAGCAATGCCAGGTCTCTTTTAAATATTTATGGCAACCTTTAGCTCTTCCGAAAGCAGCTCCTTCTGCCATGTGAGGCGCTGCTCTGAGAAGTGACAGGGGTCCCAGGCTTCTCCGCTCTGCCGTGGTTCACAGGCTGTGGCTCCACTCCATGGACCAGCTCCGGTGGGATGGGCCCTCTAGTTCACTGCCAGCAGGGTGACAGCAGACACCCCGAATGCAGCATTGAGAAGCAAAATCGGCCCTCGTGTGTTTTCTTTTAGGCACTGCATTGGTGCAGTTGTGATGAAACCATTTCACATTTACTGAGTGTGCACTGCACTCAATTACAATATGAAAATGTGAAACCAGAACAACACACAGGAGGAAGATTGGAGATCAGAACTCTGTACCTGCTCTGCAATTTTTCTGCAAACCTAAACTTGCTCTGAAAAATAACATCTATTTTATTTATTGATCGATTTGATTTTTCTGTAGATACGGTGTTTCGTCTTGTTGCCCAGGCTGGTCTTCTAGGCTCAAGCCATCTGCCCAGCTCAGCCTCCCAAAGTGCTGGGATTATGGGAGTGAGCCACCTCGCCCAGCCTAAAATCCATTTTAAAAAGAACATGAGAAATGATTTGCATTTCGGGCTGAAGAAGAATGAAAGGCACCTGTAGTTTTGCCTCCAAGAAAGCCTAGTTATACCTTTATTTTATTAACCTGCTATTCACCAGGTTTCTGGGTGTGGTTTCTCAGTGTGATTATAACTCTGCTTAGGAGGGGCAGCGCTAGGAACTGCTATAGGGGCGCACAGCAGGTGGTCCCTAAAGCTGTGATGCTCAAGAGATTCACAGAATATCTGAAGAAAAAAGACACGTTTGTTTTTGCATTTTCTGTGGTTTTGCTGTTGTTGTTCATCACAAAGTTTGCAGGTTCGCTACAATTTTGAACATTCAGAACAATACACAGAATAAGATAAAAATCGTCAGCTATGCAATTGTTTGTTTTTAAATAGACATTCTCAAAATTTTGGTGTCGCTTTTTCTCAGGATTTTTCTCTGGGAACATGTTTATCTGTTCCTGTAGTTGGAATGACACTCAATTTTTACTTTGGGTTCTTCTTTTATTCATCATTATCCTGTGGCAAGTGTTTCCCCAGGGTGTGAAATCTTATTAAAAGTACAGACTTTAAGGGCTGTTTTGCTGTTTATCACATGTATCATAATGTATTTAACGCTCCCCATCTTTTTTTGAGTATTTAAGTAGCTTTCTGAGTTGAAATCTTGTAAATTACGCTGCAATAAATGTGTTTATCATTGGTGCACACATCTCTACATTTCTAAAGGCTGAAATTATTTGGTCAAAGGTAAATTCTCAATGCTCTTGATAAATATTGCCAAGCTGACCCCTTGAAAGATTTTGATGCTATACCACCAACATTGTTTTTAGAGACAGAGTCTTGCCTTGTTGCCCAGGCTGGAGTGTAGTGACAATCAGAGCTCATACCAAGTCCTGGACTCAAGCACTACTCCCGCCTCAGCCTAACATGTGGCTGAGACTGCAGGTGTGTGCCACCACACCTGTCTAATTTTTGTATTTTTTTGTAGTGAAAGGATCTTTCTATGTTGCACAGACTAGTCTCGACTCTAGCCTTAAGAATTCTCACCGGGTGCGGTGGCTCACGCCTGTAATCCCAGCACTTTGGGAGGCCGAGGTGGGTGGATCACGAGGTCAGCAGATCAAGACCATCCTGGCTAACATGGTGAAACCCCGTCTCTACTAAAAATACAAAAAAAATTAGCTGGTCCTGGTGGCAGGCACCTGTAGTCCCAGCTACTTGGGAGGCTGAGGCAGGAGAATGGCGTGAACCCAGGAGGCGGAGCTTGCAGTGAGCAGAGATCGCGCCACTGTACTCCAGCCTGGGAGACAGAGCGAGACTCCGTCTCAAAAAAAAAAAAAAATAAGAAATCCTCTTGCCTCAGTCTCCCAAAATTCTGGGATTACAGATGTAAGCCAGCACACCCAGCCACATTTAACAATTTAACAAATGAACAGTAATAGCCCATCTTTGTTTATATTTGAATATCTTTGATTATTATTGAGGTTAAGTATGTTTTCATTGGGGGTCTGACCACTTGCAATTCTTTCATTAATTGTCTATTATGACAATTCTTGACAATTTTCCCATATATCTATTGAAACATTCTTTTCTGTTGTTTCAGCTTGGCAATAGTTCTTTACACACTATGCTAATTTTCATCTCTCTTTTCCACTCTGATTTTAATTACCAGGGTACCCTGGTTGTTTATAAATTTGCAAATAGAACTGATTAAAAAACCTGTTCAAGGAAGTAATCTTGAAGATCATCAAATATTTTCATTTGTGTATTTTTTTTTTTTTTGAGACAGAGTTTTGCTCTTGTTGCCCAGGCTGGAGTGCAATGTCACAGTCTCAGCTCACTGCAACATCCGCCTCCTGGGTTCAGTGATTCTCCTGCCTCATCCTACCAAGTAGCTGGGATTACAGGCACATGCCACCACACCTGGCTAATTTTTGTAATTTTAGTAGAGAGGGGGTTTCACCACGTTGGTCAGGCTGGTCTTGAACTCCTGACCTCAGGTAATCCACCTGCCTCGGCTTCCCAAAGTGCTGGGATTACAGGTGTGAGCTGCTACACCCAGCCCATTTTTATGAATTAAAACATTTAGGGACTCCAAATTATTTCTTCAAATTTTAACAGTCAAGTAGCAACTGACTGGGACTGGAAGTCACAGCTCCTGGCCACCAGCTCGGTGTTCTTCAGTCGTATGTGAACCCTGGGGACTAGCTACTTACAGGCCCCAGGCTGAGCAGCTCACTTACACCTTCCTGCTCAGCTCCCAGATAGGCATTGTCCTTATTCTGCAGGAAAGATAAACACACTGCCCTCAGTTTTCAAGGCAGTAAATGGGAGAGGCATTTAATTGCCAGTCTGTCTTATCCGAAGCCCCTTGATTTTTAACAAATACTCCCACCGATGTTTAGAGAACTTGAGGTAGTTATTTCTTTATATCTCTAATCCTCAGTTTTCTCACCTAAAATATAGACCAAAAATAAAAATAATGAAACCCCTTTCTTTAGATGATTGCTGTGAAGATGACACAGGGGTGCTATGGAGGCAGATACGAGTAGGTCTGCAACGATGGCACCAACAACCCCCTCCAGCACCTGAACACCCCTCTTTCCACCGGCGGTGGAGTCTGTTTCCCCGCCTTGAACCCCGGCTCACCTTGTGATTTGGTTTGACCAATGGAGGCAGTAGAGGTGGTCCTGTGCCAATTTTGGGCCAAGCCCATAAGAGATCCAGCAACTATTTACCCTCTTGGGGCCCTCAGAGCAGTGTAGAAAAAGCCATCTGGTCTATCAGAGGAACGGGGACATGTGGAGGAGAACTGAGGGACCCCTGCGGGGGCCCCAACACGCAAGGCTGGCAGAAGGACCACTGTCCACCCACCCACATACTCACGAGACTCGATGAATTCTTGCTTGAGTTCTTTAAGTTTGGGGGATTCTGTGTGTGCGTGCAATGCAAGACGACTGATATCTGTCTCCAGAGGCTTGCCAGGCGTTCAGTGAATGTCAGTGCCCTTCACGTCCCCTTCCCCACCATTCTTAGGACGACTGGACCGTACTAGGGTATGCTGGGCTCTGCCTTGTCCTCCCGGGGACTAGCACTGCCCCTACCATAGGATGTTCGAGGAAAAGCAATTCAGATCTCTCTATAAGAAGAACTAAGCCTTAAGATCTGTTTAAGCTTTTAGACCTGGTTTCAATCAACCAAGGTTTGAGAAATTATGGTGACACAGCAGACTTGTCCCAACATAACTTTAAGTATGACATATCCATTAATTACATTGTAAATCTAACATTTTATGTAAAGCTCACCACAATTTTTTTTTTTTTTTTTTTTTTTTTTGAGACAGAGTCTCACTCTGTCACCAAGGCCGGAGTGCAGTGGCACAATCTCGGCTCACTGCAACCTCCGCCTCCTGGTCAAGCAACTCCCGAGTAGCTGGGATTACAGGCACGCACCACCACACCTGGCTACCACAAATATTTTTATTTGGGTTCCTGTGTGGTGGCTCATGCCTGTGATCCCAGTGTTCAAGAGGCTGAGGTGGGAGGATGGCTTGAGGCCAGGAGTTCAAGACCAGCCTGGGCAACATAACAAGACCTCAGTCTCTATGAAAAAGAATTTAAAAATAAAAAATTAGCCAGATATGGTGATGTGTACCTGTGGTCCCAGCTACTCAGGAGGCTGAGGCAGGAGGATCACTTGAGCCCAGGAGATCAAGGCTGCAGTTAGCTATGATTGTGCCACTGCACTTCAGCCTGGGCTACAAGGCAAGACCTTGTCAAGAAAGAAAGGGAAGAAAAGAAAGAAAGGGAAGAAAAGAAAGAAAGAGAAAAAGAAAGAAAGAAAGAAAGAAAGAAAGAAAGAAAGAAAGAAAGAAAGAAAGAAAGAGAGGAAAGAAGGAAGGAAGGAAGGAAAGGAAGGAAGGAAAGAAGGAAGGAAGGAAGGAAGGAAAGGAAGGAAGGAAGGAAAGAAGGAAGGAAGGAAGGAAGGAAGGAAGGAAGGAAGGAAGGAAGGAAGGAAGGAAATAAATAATTTAAAGCTAAATTATAAAACAAATCCCAGGCCAGTTTTTACATCCATACTGTCAAATAGACTTTCTGTGTTCCTTTGTCAATTACCTACTGTGTTGATGAAGGATTAACTCTTTGAGAACAAGGGCACGCATCACAATTGCCTGACATCCACCCCAGCGCTGAGCAGAGGCCCTGGCATGCAGGGGGCTTAATAGATATGTTGCTGTCCTTAAGAGCCATAGGATTCTGGAGAAATAGTTACTGATGATCCCAAGTTGATGCAGGTTATTGTGAAACAGAGATGTGTAAAATTGGCCCCAGGCTCGTTTTTAAAGAGAGAAAAATATTTTTTATAAGGAAATAAGCTAATTTTTTTCTTTCTGCATTTGCCTGTCTGATGGTGTAATTTATGAACACATGCACGACCTTAGGCTGAAATCGAATAGCTGAGCATGGTCAACAGTGAAAGGTAGTAACAACACTGACATTTTTGATGTTAAAATGTTCCCCATTTTTTTAACTGCAGCGTAAACCAACAGTCCTTATTATGCCCCATAAATAATAGCAGCAACCACAACGAAAAAAAACTATAAAAATTAAATTGTGAAAACTAAACTATTTATGTGATTTCATTTGTTAGATGTATTTTGTGCCACTGAGCCTGGCTTCCTTCTAATGTCATAAGACTATTAGGAACTGTAATAATCTTCAGGGGATGTAAGATTTATCAACTCTTGCAGAATGGGATGGGAGCCAAAGGAGGAGATGAAGGGAAACTGGTGAAATTAATCAAGTTTTGCTCTGTGTACTGGCCAAGAGAATGCAGTAGGTTATTATTCAGGCATTTTACACAGTAGGAACACAATTTGACCACTACCATATGTTGAATTTGAAATTATATGTTATCCTTTTCCAAAAATAATCCCATAAAAATGTCAATACTTTTGTTAACAAATGGCTTTATCCACTAAAAAGGGACACACATACAGAAAGAGAGAAAGTGTTGATATTCACTAGCTCGCTGGGAGACATAACATTTTAATCCTGCTACACAAGCCAGACTGGCTTATGATGATGGAGAGACAGGGTGACGAGACTCCAATACATCACTGTTTCCTTTGCCGTAAAAAAAACAACAGCATCCGTCCCCTTGCGGCATGTGAATGGGCTCCAGTCAGTGGCCTTGAAATATGAGGCTTTCCTCTTCACTTGAGGCAATATTGGAGTTCTTTGGAATAGATAGAAGCCATCATTCCAGTCCTAACACAAAACAAAGGCATCACTGTAGGAGCAATTTTGAAAATGTATGAACTTCATAAAATGTTCCATTTTCCACACTGTGAGTTTGGCTTGCACAATCGAAACATCAGAGCTCAGGAAGACTACATATTAAGGTCTCAAGCCTTTAGCTTGAGTGTATGACACTAACAAAGAATAAAGTATGTGTCCTATGCAACGGTCATCCATAATGAGACAGAAAATAAATATGTCACTTTGCATGCCATCCAACCCCGACAGCCAAGGTAGCCAGCTGTTCTGCATTTATGTTTATTGCTAAAGCCATATTTTTAATTTCCACATGATGAGTTTTTAAAAGAGTTTCTGTTAGGTCTACAGTAAAAGCGACTGCCTTAACATATTAGTAAATAAAATGGAATATAAACGTGTTGGTTATTTTGTTTTCTTTCCAAAATGAATCAATAGCTCCAAGGCACTTCAAAAGAAAATCCACATCAAAAATAAGCTGACACCATAAACTATTGTGGTGAGCACATGGATGCCAAATCCCCCGGCCTCTCCTTCAGGTTTCTAAACACAATACATGTGGATGGCTTTGAAGGAAAACCAAATTTCATTGAAAGACACCGGACTCACCAAGAACCACGTGTTTCCTATCAGAGTTGAAATGACTCTAGGACTCTTATTGTTCTCAAAGAGTCAGCTCATTCAGTTATTCTTGATCACTCGGGGAAATGGGGTCTGACCCAATGGCCAAGTGTAAAAAGATATAAGCAAGTGAAAAACCATGAAAGGCAATTTTGTGAAGTATTTTGGAATTGTTTTTCAACTGATGTTCATCATTTCCTCAACTGAACTGTGAATTTTCTGGCTGGAAGAAAGCCCTGTCTGCTCCTACAGAGATAACCACACATTCATGCCCAGAACTGTTTTAAAACTCAAGTCAGCCTGTAAATGACATAGATGTTGGGTGTGTTTGTTTGTGGGGTGTGTGTGTCTCCCACACAGCAGGGATTATGTGACTTACTTTGACCTGTGGATGCAGGCAGAGGGGGAAGGTAGAAACAAGATATTTTTGTTTGCTTTTTAAAATTTGTATTTTAAAATATTTATGGATTCATACGAAGTTGAAAAGATACTACAGAGATGTCCTGTGCCTCCTTTATACAGTTTCTCCCAACGGGTGTATCCTGAATGATTATAGCACAACAGAAACCCAGGAAGCTCTCCCTGGTACAAGGTGTGCCTGGTTCCTTGTTGCCCCCTGTGCACATCTGTGCAGCCACCTCTGTGATGGACATACAGGACATTTTATCACCATTAAGATCTCCCTGGAGCTACCTGGTGGAATTGTGTCCCCCAAAACAATAGGTTGGAGTGAAGTCCTTGCCCCTCGTAATGCTGACTATGACCTTATTTGAAAATAGGGTCTTTACAGATGTAATCAAGAGAAGATGGATGAGGTCATACTGGAGTCGGGTGGGCTCCAAATCCAATGGCTGGTCTCCTCGTGAGAAGCGGGGAAGAGGCACAGAAGTCCACATCGGAGAAGGCCATGGGAAGATGGACGCAGAGGCTGGACGGATGCATTTACGAGCCAAGGATGCCAAGGACGCTCAACGGCCCCTGGAAGCTGGGAGAGGAGAGAGGGATCTGGATCCCCCCAGGGCCTTCAGAGGGAGTGTGGCTCTGCCCACGCCGTGATTTCAGACTCCTAGTTTTCAGAATGGTAGCAGGATAAATTCCAACTGTTTTAAGCACCCAGTTTGTGATCACGTGTTATGGTAACTCTGGAAAATGAATACTTACATGTTTACAGCCACACCCTCCTCCCCTCCCCAACTCCACCATCTCTAGCTCAGGACAGCCACCAGTCTGTTTCCTATCACTATCACTTTGCCATTTTGAGAATGTTATCTGAATTGAATTCTACAGTATGGGACCTGTTGGGGCTGGCTTCTTTCTCAGCATAATGCCCTTGAGATCTACCCGTAGCTTGCTGCTGTCTTTGCTAAGTAACATTCCTGGGTGCGGATGGCCACAGCTTGCCTACCCGTCCACCGAGTGAGGGGCACTTTGGAGGGTTCCATTTTTTTGCTATTACAGATAACGCTGCCATGAGCGACCATGCACAGTTGTTTCTGCAAACGAAGTTTTCATTTCTCCGGAATAAATGGCCAGGAGAGCAGCTGCTGGGTCATACTGGGAAGCGTATGTTTAGTTTCTAAGGAGCTGCCTGTTCTCTGGAGTGGCCTGCACCTTTTGTATCCGCACCAGCAATGTGTGGATGATGCTGTTTCCCCATGTCCTCACCAGTGCCTGGTGTGGTCACTCTTTTCTAATTTAGCTGAGCCAATAGCTGTGCGATAAGAACTCATCGCATCACTCTAACAGCGAGTAATGTTGAATATCTCTCCACGTGCTTTTTCGCAATCCACATATCCTTTTTAGTGAAATGTCTCTTCATGTCTTTTGCACATTTTCTAATTGGCTTGTTTGCTTTACTGTTGTGTTGAAGTGTTCTTTACATGTCTAGATAATAATCCTTTGTCAGATATGTGGTTTGCAAATATATTCTTCCAGTCTGTCTCTTGTCTCAACAGGGTCCTTGTCTACACATGATCTTATGCTAACAGGGTCCTTCACAGAGCAAAGCCTTTTTTGATGAAATCCAATTTATTGATTTCTTTCTTTTATGGATTGTGGTTTTGGTGACATGTTTGCAAACTCTAGGTCTTGAAGATTTTGCCCTATGTTGTTGTCTAAATGTATAGTTTTATGTTTTATATTTGAATCTATGATCCATTTTTAGTTAATTTTTGTAGAAGGTGTGAGGCTGAGGTTTCTTCTTTTGCTTATAGATATCTAATTTCTCCATGGCTTTATTTATTTATATAATTTTACACTAAAATTAAACATCCTTTTTCCTTTTGTCTCATTTTCCTGCTGGATGATGTTAGCAGATAACAGCCTCAGTGCACCTGCTAATAATGTTTACCTCTCCCGGGAGCTGATCTGACACAATTTTAGGAAGCTAGCAGTCTCACAAAGCAGGAGTCTGGAAATTGAGACAGTCCAGTGAGATTTTCTTATCAGGAAACTACTCCTGGAACAAGGCAAGATATAAGAAAAGAAGAGATTGTTTAAAGAACAGGAAGTTAACAAGAAATCTAGGAAGCAGTTGGACCATCGTAAGAGTGCTCAGAACTGCAAGGGGGCGGAAAGTCCCCTATGCATCCTGGGCTTCCTTCCGAGGTCCACAACTGAGGGGTCTGGGACTAGCGTCAGTCACCCCGGAAGCTAAACCAGTCATCCTGGACTTCCTTCCAAGGGCCAGGACTGAGGGGTCCAGGACTAGCATCAATCACCCCGGAAGCTAAACCAGTCATCCTGGACTTCCTTCTGAGGGCCACGACTGAGGGGTCCAGGACTAGCATCAGTCACCCCGGAAGCTAAACCAGTCATCCTGGACTTCCTTCCGAGGGCCACGACTGAGGGGTCTGGGACTAGCATCAATCACCCCGGAAGCAAAACCAGTCATCCTGGACTTCCTTCTGAGGGCCACGACTGAGGGGTCCAGGACTAGCATCAGTCACCCTAGAAGCTAAACCAGTCATCTCCATTGGATTTCCAAACACCCTCTCAATATCTAATAAAACCCCCTTTTAGAAATACCTCCAGTTATACAAGAAACCACCAGGCCGGGCGCGGTGGCTCACGCTTGTAATCCCAGCACTTTGGGAGGCCGAGGCGGGCGGATCACGAGGTCAGGAGATCGAGACCACGGTGAAACCCCGTCTCTACTAAAAATACAAAAAATTAGCCAGGCATGGTGGCGGGCGCCTGTAGTCCCAGCTACTCGGAGAGGCTGAGGCAGGAGAATGGCATGAACCAGGGAGGCGGAGCTTGCAGTGAGCCGAGATCATGCCACTGCACTCCAGCCTGGGTGACAGAGCGAGACTCTGTCTCAAAAAAAAAAAAAAAAAGAAACCACCAATAACTGCATTTCTTTAATTGCACACACACACACACACAAACACAGAGTTATCAAAAATGATGACATGCTAATTGAACATTTCTTATTCATCATACTTGACTGAATCTAATGTTGACTGTTTTCAAAAAATCAACTCCACTGTCATAGGATACATGGCTAGCATTCAAAAAAAGAGACAGCTGTAATCCCAGCATTTTGGGAGGCCAAGGTGGACAGATCACCTGAGGTCAGGAGTTTGAGACCAGCCTGGCCAATATGGTGAAACCCCTTCTCTACTAAAAATACAAAAATTAGCTAGGCATGGTGGCAGGTGCCTGTAATCCCAGCTACTTGGTAGGCTAAGGCAGGAGAATCACTTGAACCTGGGAAGCAGAGGTAAGCCAAGATCATACCACTGCACTCTAGCCTGGGTGACAGAGCAAAACTCTTTCTCAAAAAAAAAAAGAGAGAGAGAGAGGCCCCAAAATATTTTTTTGTAACTCTCATTGCCTCATTTTGGAAGTATGCACCCTTCCAAAGGGATTATCTTGAAGGAAACAACCACTTTTCAGTGTATACGTTTGGGTATGCTTCTTTAAAATCCGTGAAGTTTGAATCACTTTATTTTATTGAGATGTCAACATGTAATTGAATGCGCTAGGGAGAACTCACCTGACAGTTTTCTAAGTGCTTTCTTTCTGAGTCTCTGTTCAGCTGGCGATCCCCCACTTTATTATGTGAACTCCCCCCACCTGTTTTTCTTGGTCAGGAGGAGAACATCACGGTGCAAGGCAAACACAGGGGCTGGGATTTTCGCAAAGACAGTGGATAACAGCAACCTATCTCTCTGACTCTTTCTTGAAATCTCATTGTAAAATGCAGAAAATGGTCTTCTGAGAGAAGTCATTGTTTTTAAGAAGAGGACAGGAGAGAGCAGCAGTGAGGTTCTGGGGCTAAGCAGAGAGCTTCTCAGTGCTGGGGCACAGCACATTGCTCAGATCAGCTTTCCCTGTGAGAGTAACAGAACGCAGAAGGAACGCTAAGAAGCGTATTTAAAAATGATTGACTAGCGGACGTGATAGAGAGCGATTATCAGGGTAGACTATAAGCCTGTAACACAGAGGGCGTGGCCAAGCACAGCCCAGCTTTTGTCCCAAGGATGCCAGCTAAACCAAGGAAAGGTGAGCTGGAATTTCATGTCTCTTAAAGTTTGGAGACTTGGGAAAGTGGGGGCTTCAACAGGAAGTCCTCCTCTCCTAAAGCCGAGATCAGAAAAGGCCACACTCTCAGCAGAAGAGTAAAACCCCACCCTGAAACACAGAATGGATCCACGTGCTCCGGATAAAAGGGAAGGTCGAAAAGCTAACAGAGTTCAGATACAAAACAGAACAAAGACGAAACAAAAATCTGCAGCTGAACCCTACCTGCTGTTCCGTGTTGAAATCTGCCTCCTCAAGTCAGGAGTGAGACAGGAAGGAACACCCGAGACTCCGGCATCAGCATCAGCTGCAGGGGCTCCCGGAAGGACAAGGTGAGAAAAATAAGCAAAAGGATTGGAAGGAAAACAACAAGGAAAATGGATATAATCTGCATGTTTAGATCATATCATTGTGAACATAGAAATTTTAAAACAGTAGAATGAATAAGAGAGTTTGGCCAATTTTCTGACAACCCAAGCAGAATGGTGGGTGGTGGGTGGGGAGTTTGCAGCTGAAAATGCCAACGTGGCTTTGAAAATCTGGGGCGTGCCTGTTTCAGGATTTGGGTTTGAAAATCTGGGGCGTGCTTGTTTCGGGATTTGGGTTTGAGCTCCTAGTTGGAAGAAAAGATGGTGAAGAATTTTGAGAAAGGGAGTGGCATGATGTAAATGATGCCATCTTTTTTAAGGATCATTTTGATTGGTCCAAGAAATGTGGGGTGTGGCCAGGAGGACAATTGGGGGAGGGGGAGGGGACCAGCAACTGGGAACAGGGTGAGGGGAGAGGGGGAGTTCAGCTGGGGACACCTGCAGGACGTGAGGCTTGCTGGACCCCAGTGGACTGATGTTGGGTCTGAGAGAGAAAACTCAAGAATAGTGTTTAAGTTTGTGTCTTAAATGAAAGCTAACTCAATCCCAGTGACTTGGGAGGCTGAGGCAGGAGGATCGCGGGAGCCCAGGAGTTTGAGGCTTCAGTGAGCCACGATCGCGCCACCACACTCCAGCCTGAGTGACAGAGTGAGAGCCTGTCTCATAATAAAATAAGCAAAATAAAATAAATAAAATAAAAATGTAAACAATGATGCTATTGACATAAATCTGGAGGGTTGGAGTCAGGACGTGGTTGAGGGAGTAAATACTGAAAAGCTGTGTCCTTTAAAAGGTGGCATCCATTCAAAAGCCAAGTGGTGTCACTGTGGGAGAAGTTGGTGGCAGTTCCTCTTCCTTCTCAGCCCAATTTCATCGCCAGCCCATTCCCCTGGTAACTCCATGACCCTCACTTCCCTCATCCTGATCAGGGATGACTGAGACCCATGAGAAGAGAGCCTTCACTGGCCCCATCAGGACCCAACTAGGACTTGCTTTCACCTGCTCTCCTCTTGCCAGAGATAAACCCACCACACTATTGCCCGAGCCACTGCTGTGGGGCTTCATGCCCTGGGTCCAGTCCCCCTCACTAATTAAAGCTCATGTCTGCAGCAGCTGTCTCTCCCCACATGCCATTAAATTTCCCCCTTTCAGTCAACTGGGGGCCTCATGACCCACAGGCATCCCTCAGCTGAATCGTTCCTATCAGCATCAAAACTCATGTTCCAATCTTTATATAAAGTCACCCTGTCTACACCGTGTTCCCTACCAGCTAGTGACTCCGTTCTCCCAGGGCAGGCATGGTCTGGATGTCTACCAAGCCTCTTGACCATGTGTAGAGTCAGGGCTCTCAGAGAAACAGAACTGGTGGGAGCCATACCTTTATCTAGGGTGAGATTTACCTTAAGGAATCAGCCCATGTGACTACAGAGGCTGAAAATCCCCACAATCTACTATCCACCGTGAGAGGCCTCAAAATCTACCATTCACCATGAGAGGCCCAGATGATCTGCCAGCAGGATCCCAGCTCGCAGGCAGAAAAGCCATATCTCAGCTTTGTCTGTCAGACACACAGAGAGAGTAGTCTCCATTCCTTGGCCTTGTTGTCCTGCTCAGGCCCTCCACAGATTGGGTGAAGCCTACCCACCCTGGGGAAGGCCACCTGCTTTACTCAGTTCACCGATTAAAATGCTGGTCACTTTCAGGAACTTCCCCACAGACATACCCAGAAATAATGTCTTACCAGCAACCTGGGCATCCCTTAGCCCAGTCAAGTTGACATAAAGTTATCCATCACTGTCCTTCCAAGTTAGGTGGCATTTCTAGACATCCCTTGCAGTTACAGCCAGCCATGTGACTGAGTGCTGGTAATGAAACACTCCTGGGAGTGACCCAACTCCTCCCTGGCCCATGAAACGCCAGCACTAGCAGAGCATGGCCCTGTGTGCCAGCCACGTGGAGAGGACCTTAGAGATGGGGGGATTTGAAGGAAGCTGTCCTTACAAGACTCTGTGGAACAGGGATTTCTCATCCCTCCAAATTCCCACCCCATTAGACTCCATCAGCTTGAGCGAAAAATAAAATCTACTGTTTAGCCACAGAGATGTTGGCTTCCTTGTGAAAGAAGCTAGCGTGACTTACACTAATTAATCGGCAACCCCAAAGCCGCCCAGGCTTGCTGTTTCTGTCTCTTTCCTCCGATTTCTTTTGAAGCCACTCTGTTTGACTTCACCTCTGCTGGTCCTTGGGGACAGCTTGTGCCAGACTTCCTGGGGCATCCGTGTGCCTAAACCAATAGTGAATGTGGAGTCCTCCCCTTCCCTGACTCTCAGCACCATGGGACACACCTGGTCACCCCACCCCATCACATATCTCACCTGGCTCCCGGGGCTCCACTCCCCGCCTCGTACTCCTCCCGCCTCACTTGCCGCTCCCTCTCACTCTCCTTTGCTGCTGAATTAAAGGTCAAATGTTTGAAACATGGTGAGAGACCTTTCAACCCTCTATCTCTCTTCATAGAGGCTCCCCTCCTAATCCCGCCACTCTTTTACGTTCAACGCCAATGTTGGACCCCAACCAACAAGGGTGAGCTACAGGAGAAGGAGTGCTGATGGCCAAGAATGTCATGTGGCCCAGGGAACATCTTCCAGGAGGGAATTTGGGTCAGAGTTGGGGCTGAGCAGAACCGTACCGGGGTCAGAGCACTGGCGAGGTATGGGACGTGGCACGGAGACCCGGGTAACAAGGATGCAAGGAGCACTGACTGGTTGCAGTGGCTTCAGAGCACAGTGTGAATGATTGGTGCTGGGCAAAGCCAGCTCTGTAGGGCTCTGCAGCCCAGCACAGGGAGGGAATAAGACAGGGAGTAAGATGTGGATACAGGCGTCCCTTCCAGGGGCGTAGGAAGTGCCACAGGCCTTCCTAAGTTCTTCCCAGCCCTCAGTGAAGACAATGCTTAGGGTGGGAATCCTGAGTCTACTGTGATTGAGTAACATACACAGGTGCAGGTGGAGGCCATGACGCTGGCTCTTCATCGTCAGGCGCCTTTTTATATCGGCATCGCTCCCTCCTCCGTCGCCGGTGTCATAGCTTCGTCGCCTGCGGCACCTGCTCTTTTTGCCACCCACACCCCATCCTTTCCTCGTTTCCCCTGCTCCTTCTTTCTGGAGCTGCCCTGGACTCATGCTGTAATGTCAAGCAGCCTCTTGGGGTTTTAATTTCTTTCTCTGTGAATTAGGTTAACAGTGTCCTAAACTATGTTCTGTGAAAAAATAAAATAAAATAAATCTAGGGACTCCAAAGTCACTACGGCAAAGGGAAGTCAGGCTGGGAACTGCGTCAGGCAAACCTGCCTCCCATTTTCTTCCTAAATAACATGCTACAAAGGTGAAAAGCTACTTGCCTCCCGCACAATTTGCCCACAGGAAATTCCCTGTGGACAAAGGACAGACAGAACTCAAAGGCATCCCTCTGTGCACCTGAGACAAATTCATACATGATCAATTCCTCTGCCTGTTGATTCACTGAGCCAGACTAAGACATCCGTGACTGCTCCTCTACCCGCCTCTCACATGTAAATTGTGTGTTCAGTAAAAGTCTCATCAGAGACTCAAAATTCAACCTTTTGTCTCTTATCTATTTCTGACTTGGAAGTCCCCTCCTGGCTTCAAGTGGTCCCGCCTTTCTGGACCAAACCAGTGTACATCTTACACATATCAATGGATCTCACGTCTCTCTAAAAGTTACAAAACCAAGCTGTGCCCCGACCACCCTGGGCACATGTCATCAGGATCTCCTGAGGCTGTCATGGGCACATCCTTAATCTTGGCAAAAATAAACTTTCTAAATTGGTTGAGACTTTTGGGTTCACAGTTTGCTGGTCCTGGTACAATCAAGATAAAATAAGAGCAATAAAACGATCATTGGCAAACATCGAGTGCCTCAGAAACGTAGCATATTCTAAACAGTGTTATTTTTGTCTGTGGGGCTACTTTTGTGCTTAGAGATTCACAAAGCTAGTGAAATAATGTTATGGATTTAGTGGCAATCCATGGTTCATCCATATTTATTCACTCTGAAATTTTGTTCTTTGTGTTCATTGGACATAAAAGGCATATGATAGGGCCAAGTGTTTTCATTGAAAATGTAACACAATAGTATTCCCCTAAAATGTATTTCATAAAAGACTGATTCAAAGGGGAATTTAGGAGATAAATTATATTTTTAAAGAATATGGACGAAGGAAAGAACAGTCTTTCGTGGACTTATCTGTAGGAAAGTCGCATCTTTCTTCAAAACTAAAGTCCTCCGGTGTCAAAGAATCAAGGAAGAGAACATAGGCGTGCCTGAGAAATCCCCGGAGTTGAGTATGCAGGAAACCCACTGTGGTATACAATAGGAGGAAAAAGTTTGTTCAAGTTCCACAACTCTAACAAAAGAGACTGAAATCAGTGGAGTACCAAAAGATTCTTATCACACTGTGATCACCCCCAAAGGCCAACTGCAAACAAAAGCTTTTATAATAGCGTCCTGCCAAAGAAAAGCTTTTATCTGTTTTAAATAACTTCAGTTTGGCTTGAAGTAATAATTGGATTTTCTCGGGCACTGGGATTGTGCGTGTGTTTCTGCCTGTGTGCGCGTACGCACGTGTGTGAGGAAGAGAGAGAAATGAGAGAGGGAGAGAAGAGGAGGTCTAGTTGATCAAAATGTAAGTAGAGAGTAGGCTTAGGGAACTGTTTTATTTTATAACAATTTCTAAAAATTAGTATTATTGAAGTGAGTTGTGCCTCTCATGCCTATTTTTAATGGCAATTCTTTTAAAAAGGAATGTATTACAAGCAAATATTTTACTTATAGCTGTCCTTTAGATATCATATCTGTATTAGGCTGAGAGCATCCTTTAATAATTCAAAAGACCTCACTTTCCTTCCCTCTCATCCTATTATCTAATTCTTAAGGTGTGAATGTGAAGAGAACAGAAATTGTGCAAATAGCATGCTTCTACTAAGATAGTAAAACCACAGAGGAATACGGGCTGTCAGCCCCTTCACTATCATCACAGGCGATAGAGTAGGAGGAGGCCATGTCGATAGTAATAGGATAATCCGTCCAATGGGTTGTGGCCTCTTATCTGTCGTTAGCTCTCCCACCAAGTGGTCCTTTCTAGTTTGTACCTTTCTCTCCCCCTTTCTGCCTGCAGCCTGTCCCTGGATGCTCATAAGCAGAGTGGCTACAGTGCAGCAAGGAAATCTTGCAGCAAACACTGCACTTGGCACAGCCGCAGGCCATGTCCCTGCCCGCCAGGACCTCTCTGTGATGGGCCAACGATGTTTCCGTTCCTGTTCATGAAATCACTTGGCGATGAGTGAAATCTGTGCGTTGTAACAACAAATGACTGCAACAGAAAATCACCAGATTTCCATCGTAACTCAAATGCCAGCCAGGCTTGGTGGATGGGCTACTCGCTGAATTCTCCATAGCTGCACAATCATTAGCAGTGAGAACAGTCACCTACACGTGAAAGAATGACTAGAGGAAAACAATTCACTCCACTTAAGCAAAGTGATGTTCCCTTTGGCCAATCTAAATACCTTGGGGTTTGGCTAGGTCTTCTCCTTCCTCTCTTCTTCGAGTAGATGATGGAGCTTTGAAAGCCAGCATGGGAGAGCATTACATGGCTGGATGAAACCTCCGCCGGGCTTACAGTGAGCTGGCTCATTATTCAGTGAAACCTCTATCCTTATTCAGCCTTGAATATTTAAATCCATACAGACCGGAACTGTACTCCGGAGCCTGGGAACACCATGCAAAGCACTCCAAATCCCTGCTTTCATGCGCATGAAAGACCCCTCATTTTTACCCCTCCTACTAACCTAATTGACTGCATTTCTGTGAACACTCGCTTGCTGGTTCCTAGCAATGAAGACTGTGGGGTCCTTTCTTTCCAAGGTTGTGCTGGGAAGTGGAGAAGGTAAAGGGGAAAGCAACAGGCAGGCAAGGGGAATCAGGGAGAAGGGACTCATCTGCAGCAGTCATACCTCTCACGGAATCACAGGCCGGGCTATTGAGAAAGAAACGCGGGCTTTGCTCTCACCTAATAACGCTTTGTCACCTAATGACGCTTTGTCATTTTTAAAGGGCATTGCACTGTGATTGCCACGGATACATGAAAAGATAATGTGCTATTTTTAGCATGAAGCATAAAATAAAATCTAAAGTTGGGCGATATGACCCTCACACCTCCGGAGAGCCTCATTAAAATGAGATGTTTCCCTTCGGAGGTGAACTCAGTAAGTAACGTTTAAATTACTTAATCAGGCCACACAGAGTTCCCAAATAAAAAATAGTTCTGAAAACAAATCCTTCTGTCAGAGGCCGGGGCTTGAACCATGGCAGCAAAATCCTGCTGACTTAAAGTGGAGGGAGGAGGTGGTCTCTGAATGAAAGACATTTCAAATTTTCAGTGTTCTAATTGAGGAATAAAATGGTATCTGTTCAACTAGAAAGTAACCATTGGATCGAATTATACAGTCTTTTGAGTAAGCCAATGTCAGCTTAATAATATTTTAGTATATAATAAAGTCGTGTATATCAATTCTCATTTTGAACCCAGGTTGAATGCTACCGCTTCAAACAGTAAATAAAAGCTGGGATTCTGAGAATAAGGCCAGCTCTGAATTAGTCAAAATTGTTTTTATTACTAGCAAACAGGCAAACCTGTGATAAATCAGCATTCATTTTCCCCATGCTATTTCAATATTCTATGTAACTTTTCACTGTTGAAAGCACTCCCAGAGTACCCTCATGAATAATCCCTGAAACATCAAATAAATAAAAACCGTTCTCTGATGAATGGCAGTTTTCCACTTCCTGCAGTTGAAATGCAAATTATTTTAGCCAATTGTGGCTGTGCGTGGCTCCTGACCCAGTGACCATCCCCACAGATTTTCTATGCTGGAGTGAGCCTGGGCGCCTCATTCCTTTGCAGACACAGAAGGCAGCAGGGCCAAACATTTCACCGCATTACAGGGTTAGGACTTTCAAACCAAGCCTAGTTCAAATACGCTGTCCAAAACCTGGCATTGTGTCCAGATATGCAGCTGTGCTCAGATACGGCTTCCGACCTGAAGACCCAGCAGCCAAGACATTTTTCTCAGTTTTATTCTACCTCCTAACTCTTTCTGCCAACAAACACATAAGCCTGCTTTGCCTAGAACATTGCTCTTTTTTGAAGAAGATCACGTGTATGTAAAAACACTGACTTTCCCATTGATTCAATTTTTTAAAAACTATCTTGGATAACAGCAGTCCCAATAGACCAGGTTATCCATGAAATGATGCAAATCGACAGGAAGCTTGACAAATTCTTCATCAGCTGAGCTGATCTCGACGTCGAACTGAGTCTACTCATCTCGTAAACTGGTGAGCCCTTTGACCCCCGTAAGGCCAATGTCTCTGTGTCTGAGTCAGAACCGTTCGTGAGGTCTCCAAATGGGCCCGTGTAACAGCAGAAGATTATCGTCATAGGAATGCTTAACAGTAGCCCTCTTGAGAATCAAAGATTTCATAGCAGAACTCACGTGTCCAAGGATTTCAACGCTCACCTGAGTTCTAGGCCCAATGAACAGTAACTCCAGGAAGGCACTAGCTTTGCTGGGCATGGTGGCTCATGCCTATAATCCCAGCACTTTGGGAGGCCAAGGCGGGTGGATCACCTGAGGTCAGGAGTTTGAGACCAGCCTGGCCAACATGGTGAAACCCTGTCTCTACTAAAAATACAAAAATTAGCCAGTGGTGGCACACACCTGTAATCCCAGCTACTCAGGAGGCTGAGACAGGAGAATCACTTGAATCCAGGAGGCGGAGGTTGCAATGAGCTGAGATCACTCCACTGCACTCCAGCCTGGTGACAGAGTGAGACTCTGTCTCAAAAAAAAATTAATAGGCAGCGACAGACCAACAATGGGTGTATTTAGTAGGTCACATTTAGGGTGATAAAATTTCATGGTCCATGCCATAGATTGAGTATTTGTGTTCCCCTAACATTCATGTATTGAAATCGTAACCCCAGTGTGATGGTGTTAGGAGTTAGGGTTTTGGGAAGGGTTCATCTAGGTCTCAAGGGTAGACCCCTATTAAAGAGATCAGCATCTTTATGAAGGAGACTCAAGAGAGCTCCCTCTCCCTTTCCACCCTGTGGACACAGCAGGAAGGCACCATCTATGAACCAGGAAGTAGATCCTCGCAAGACCCTGATCCTGCCTGCACACTTGGACTTCCAGCCTCCAGGATCCTGAGACACGGGTGTCTGTTGTTTTCCAGCCAGGCAGTCTATGGGACATTGTTACAGCAGCTGAAATGGACTGGACTGTACACCTCTGTATTTATCTAGGAAGCTCCTATGTGTATGTTCTGATACCAGAACACGTGTGTGTTTATTTTTAGTGCTTTTGAAACTTAGACCAGATTAATTCATTCCTTCCACACACACGTTTGCTGCCTACTACGTGCCAGGCACTGGGCAGAATGCAGGGCGTGGGTCTTGATCCATTTCACATCAGGAGCTCTCCCACGACCCCAGGGCTCTGAGCATTAAGTCAGTGCAGACGGAATGGAATTGCTGTCTTTGCATCTGCACTCACTTGCACTATTCCCCCACTCAGACCTGTTGAATGTGGAAGGTAAGGAATGACTGTGGTCCTCTCCCAACCTTACGAGAAGCTTGGGTCTGTCTGAAGCCCAGTGTCCCCGATCAGGCCCAGACCAAAGGAAACCCGGTTATCAGGGATGTAAGGTGACATGAACTGATGGGTAACTCAGGAATAACAATCTGTCCTGAGAAACAACACCCAGCTGAGGAATTTGGACCAGAAATCTATTACCCCACCTTACCAAATTGCCTTTGAAGTATATATGTTTTATTTTATTTTATTTTTTGACATGGAGTCTCACTCTGTCGCCCAGGCTGGAGTGCAGTGGCACGATCTCAGCTCACTGCAACCTCTTCCTCCCAGGTTCAAGCAGTTCTACTGCCCCAGCCTCCCAAGTAGCTGGGATTACAGGCGCACACTGCCATACCTGGCTACTTTTCTGTATTTTAGTAGAGACGGGGTTTCACCGTGTTGCCCAGGCTGGTCGCAAACTCCTGACCTCAGGCAATCTGCCCGCCTCAGCCTCCCAAAGTGCTGGGATTACAGGCGTGAACCACCACGCCTGGCCTTGAAGTATATTTTAATACAACCAAAATGTTTCTACTTTTACAAAACATCAGGACCCAAAGTTTAAGCCCTCATCTTAAATAAGGAAGGAAAGCCTTCGAGTCACAGGATCTCAAGATCAGCCAGGTGGCATGCAGGCACAGAATGTTGAGATAAAAGAGATTGAACAGAAGTAAAGAGAGAAGTTACATGAGTGGACCACCCGCCCAGAGAGGGAGGCCAAGGAGGCCGAGGGAGGGAGGCCTGAGAGCCACAGAGGAAAGTGGAGGAGATTTCAGTGTCACCCAGAGGACTCAGGCTCTCTTTTCAGGAACTTTTAACTGATCAGCTCTTATGAAGATAAATGAGGCCATCTTTCCTGTCCACCCCACCACCATCACCACCACAACCAAAAGCATTACCACTACACTCTCCACAAATACGTGGTATCAAAAATCACATTTATTCACTTTTATAACAATATACATGAACAAAAAGACACATTTTAGAACCTAATGGCTTGGGACATCAAGACTTTTTTTTATTATTTTTCCTAGAGTGAAAAGTATTTATATATTCATGATACTGGAAATGTATTTATTGAGTGTACATTTTAAGAAGAAACCACATTTGGACAAGCACTGATTGCTTAATCATATTTATAGAACAAATCTAAATGACACAAACTTTGGAAATTTAAAAATAATAACATAACTTGGAAAAATCAGGAGATAGAGGAAGCAGAAAATGAGGAATGTGTCCCTTTGCTAAGTTCCTCGTACCTCATACGATGGTAGATAAAGTTGATAAATTTCAAAAAGTTATTTTAAGTGAATTATCTAAATTCACAAAATAACCCCTGGATGAATAAAAGAAAAATAAGAAAGCTATTAAAAAGCAAGAGAGTTGGATGGTGCGGTGGCTCGGTCCTATTGTCCTGGCACATAAGGAGGGGAGGCCAGATGTTCGAGACCAGCCTGGGCAACATAGGAAGGCTTCATCTATACAACAACAACAAAAGAACAAGAGGTTTGCTTAGCCTCTGGCAGGTAAGTCTATTGGATTATTAATTCTTCTAAATGAGCATCAGCAGACACCGGGTAAGGCTGGGCAATCGAGAAGCAGACACAGAAATTGTTAAAAGTGTTTTTTCCAGGGCATGAGACTAGGAATCATGGGAGGCTTTTCATCAGAGAAACTTCTAAATGATATAAGCTTTGGAAGTTTAAACACAGTCATATAACCAAGAAAAATCAGGAGATACAGAAGGGCAGAAGAACATCAGGTTTAAAAGCTTATCCCATACACATGTGTTAGTCCTGTGATATAAAGAAATATAGATATAAATAATTATGATATATTAGTAATAATACTTGTGGCCAGACGCAGTGGCTCACATCGGTAATCTCAGCACTTTGGGAGACCAAGACAGGCAGATTGCTTGAGTTCAGGAGTTCGTGACCAGCCTGGGCAATTGGTGAGACCCACCCACCCTCCTGCCTCCATCTCTACAAAAAATACAAAACATTAGCCGGGTGTGGTGCCACATGCCTGTGGTCCCAGCTACTTGGGAGGCTGAGGTGAGAGGATTGCTTGAGCTCCGGGAGTTGATTGAGGCTGCAGTGAGCTATGGTCCTGCCACTGCACTTCATCCTGGGTGAAAGAGTGAGACCTTGTCTCAAAAACAAAAGTAAATTAAATAAAATTAAAATTAAAAGTATGAATAGAGAAAAGTGTTCAAGATATATTTTATTGATAAGTTTTTACTGTGGTAAAATATGTACTATGTACAATGCACTATGTTAACCATTTTTAAGTGGACAACTCAGAGGTGTCAC
The DNA here is from genome assembly GCF_028878055.3 of Symphalangus syndactylus. NCBI lineage: Eukaryota > Metazoa > Chordata > Mammalia > Primates > Hylobatidae > Symphalangus > Symphalangus syndactylus. The sequence goes on along the minus strand of NC_072432.2, from coordinate 8,610,645 downwards.
ATCCATTCACATTGTGCGACCATGACTACCGTCCCTCCACAGAACTCTGCATCTTCCCAAACTGAAACCCTATGTCCACTAAATAAAACTACCTGTTCCTCCATTCCCTCCCCCTGGCAACACCATTCATTCTACTTTCTGTCTCTATGATTTTGACTGCCCTAAGCCCCTCCTCTAACTAGAACCACAAGTCAGTGCCCTTCTGAGACTGGCTTGTTTCTCTTAGCAAAATGTCCCCAAGGTCTGTCTGTGTTGTAGCATATGCCAGAATTTCCTTCCTCTTAAAGGCTGCATAATATTGCATTGTATGGATAGACCACATTTTGTTTATCCGTTCGTCTCTTGGTGGACAAGTGCATATTTATACTCAGATAAACATGCAGAATGCAATGAGTGTTTCCATGGGGACACAGGTCAACTCACAGTGTCCAGTGGCAACTCAGAGGCCATCTGGTCTACCGTCTCTGCAGCGGCCCTCGTTTTGACCATCTGACCCTTCACTTGCTACCCTCCCACATTGTCAACCCTGAAATGTCCATGGACTTGCTGGCCTGCCTTCAATGGCCACACCCACTGCCACTCCTCAGGTGAGTCACAGGGCACTTCTTTGTTCACCGTAGCCCCAGTAATGGCAGCCGTTCATGGCATGCAGTAGGAATTCGATAAACACTGTTGAGTGTCTCCAATAATTACAGCAGTTCATGGCATGCAGTAGGAATTTGATAAATACTGTTGAGTGCATGAATGAATATTTGCAATGGTTACACTGGGACCAAAAAAAAAAAAAAAGAAATGGAATGAAATGGATGATGACTTTTCACTTTTAATTCTATGAAGTTTGATTTTTTAAATCTATAGCAAGTATTATATTCTAATTTGAAAAGTTTAAAAATAATGACCTGGAAGTAAATAACACCCAATCCGAAAGGTGAACTATAGTCGGTAGGGTCTTCCAGGTACTCAGGCTCAGGAAGGAGAGAGTCGGTGGCTTAAGGAGTCTCCAGCTGTGTCCCTGAATCTCTTCTCAAAAATATATGTAGCCTGGGCTGCACCAACCAGTCCAAGGCTCTTCTTTCCTCTGCTGTCAGAAGGAGGGACACCTAGGGTCAGGAGGGGCTTGCGGTGGCGCCTCCCACCCATCCTCATGGCCAGCTGACCCCAGTGCACTGAGGCTTTCAGGACTTTGCTGAGTGTGTGACCACGGGCAGCTGCGAATGACCCTGCAGAGGGGATGGTGCCAGCCGTGTGGCCGGCGTGCAGCAGACGGTGGTGGCAGGTAGGAACTTCCTTTTGCTCAACGAATAGCCGCTGGTATCAATGCAGCCCGAAAGAAATATGCTGTATGTCATTAACTTAGATCTGTTTCATTTACATTCCATCAGAAAACTGACTCTGCCTTGTTGTCGAGAACTTGACTTTACGGGTTGGCTCTGCTGGGAACAGGTTTGTAGAGGAAGGGCTGAAATACGAAACAAAGAGAAGGTTCTGAGAAAGGCCAGGATGATATCCTGCTGTTGTTCAGTGATTCTCTAAACAGAACACTTTGTGAGGGCCCCGCTGGAGGCCCAGGGTGGCTGCTCCTAACAATACCAGCGGCCAGAGGAAGCTATTAGATGAGCGGGTCAGGAGGAGGCGGTGCCACCGCCCGGGAGTCATTTCTGGGTCGTGTATAGTGGCCACAAGTTGCAAAACAGGAAGGAGAAGAAGAAAAAATGATTGGCAAGTGGTAAAAGGAAGGCAAAAGTCGCACTCTGCTCCCTGAAAGGCAGCAGAATTAAATGGCCAGAGGGACCAAACAACGTCAATTGGTGAAGGAATCAACCTGAAAGACAAACAGGAAGAAACGCTGGCCGGCAGGGAGTTAGGGGAGTCCATGAAGGGCATGGCACTCGCCAGGAGCCAGCGCAACACCCCCGCTGATCTTGCTGGCACCAAAGCACACAGCCTGGGAGCTTGTGGAAGACACGAGATTCCGATTCAGTAGCTGAGAGTCTGCGTTCCCAACAAACTCTCGCTGCTGCCAGCCTGGGGACCACACTTAGCGACGAAGAATTGCATTTGCTGCTTCTCCCACCTTCCGCACAGTGGGTCCACCCAGGGAGCTTTAACAACCGCCAGCGCTGGGGCCCCACTTTCCCCGCTTCCGATCTAACCGGTCTGGGGTATGGGCTGGGCTTCAGAATGTTTTAAAGCTCCCCAGGTGACGCTAATGCTCAGCAGTTTGAGAAGCACTGATGTGGATGAAACGATAATAAGTAACCAGTGGCAATCTGGAGAATTTCAGCCAAGCAATACCATTCATAGACTCCTAAAAAGTGTGAATCCTGGATAAACTTTCAAATCACAGAAGCACATCTTTGTGTTGCTTCTTCATTGGAACAGGTGATAACTATGCAATAAAACCAGTTGCCTCCCAAACTGCTCTGAGTCTAAAATAGGATCAAAGAGAAAGAAGTTTGCAGAAAACAAGATGGCCAGTGCATCAGGAGTGAGTTCACCTGGACAGGAAGAGAAACTCAAAGTGTTTCCCTCTCCTAGGGTGTCCGTCACCAGCTCCACCTCTTCCTGAGGCCACCTCCACCTCACCGCTTACATCAGCTCTTCCAGTTCCTGAGCTCAGCTCTACTACCTAATTCAGGGATCTTAAATATCAGCAGAATTTTGTTGCGTTGAATGTAACAAACAGGAAAAACCCATGACTTATAGGAGATTGAAGGGTATCTCCCCCACACAGCTATGAGCCTGGAGGTAGTGGGGTTGGGCTGGGGTGATGGCTTCCCGGGCATCAGGGTCCCAGACTCTTTCATTTCATCTCACTCACCACTCTGCCTCATGGTAAAAAATGGCTGCCCAGGTGCCAGCCAGCACTTCCGCACAGCAGCCAGGAGGACGAGCAGGGGGCAGCTTTTACGCTGTCCTTTAAAGCAGTCCTGTCCATTGGTCAGAATTTAGTCCTGTGCCCTTCCTAGCTGTGAGGAGGATTGCAAAGTGTTGTACTTGCCAAGACAGAAGTCCCAAGCTATGAAGTTGGAGAAAGAAGAATTCATACTGCAAAGAATCCGGTAGTCTTTGACAAGTCCTCTTTTACTTACCCTGTTTGACTTCCTGTATCTCTTCTCTAACCAGTAATTCACATGAGCCAGGTACTATGCCAAGCCCTTCATACCCACTGTTGTGTTTAGTCCTCATGCAACCCCATGAGGGAAAATTGTCAGAATCAAAATGGAGTTACCTGTGTTAAAACCCTGACATGCTGGGGAAGGCCATGGAGGGAGGGCTCTCATGAGTGAGGCCATTACAACTTTTCACAAAAAACCACTTCTGCCAGGACATCTGCCAGCAACTGCCTGTCCAGCCTCAGACTGGCATCACCCTTGTTATTGATCCTTGTGGCCAAGGATAATTATCTCAAAACAATTCTGCAATCCTCATTTTCTTAAAAAAAAGTTATCTCTTTTTACCCCTCTGGATAAGCAATTAGTTTACCATGGCACACACATTCCCATCTTAATGCCTACTCCCGAATAAACACCATTGTCCTTTAGATAGTTTCCTTCTTTGTTATTTAGGTTGACAGAGGTCAGCTTCATTTAGACAACTTGCCAAGGTTACCCAGCTTAGTTTAGGTAACTTGCCAAGGTTACCCAGCTAGCAGCTGATGTAATTAAGGTTTGAACACTGATATGTCTCACTCCAAAGCTATTAATGACTCTGATGTTTCTGGCATGGGTTTGATAAACAGACCCAGAACCTCGCAATAGAGGCTTCTAAGCCAATTCATTCATAAGTGCCTGAGCCCTGCCCCTGGAGAAGCCAGATCTGCACATCACAACTGTGGGCTCCTGCACTGCAAAGATTACCGACTGTACTTTAGTTTTGCTTTGCCTCTTCCTTCTCCTTATTCTAAGAAAATATTCCCAGGAGCTTTCAGAGTTGTGCAGTGCAGCAAAGCTCTACCTTCTCTCTTGAACTTTGATTTCTTATAAGCTTAATAGAGCCTGGTATTCTAGTCATAGCGCCTTGGCTAAAGAAGCATTACTGAATTGTTCCCATTGGCTTGTGAAATTCTTTATAGAAAATATGAACTTGTTTCCTTATTCCTTGTCTCAATAAACAGAAGTCAGTGAGGCCACGCCAACATCCCTTTAATGATTTCAGATGACCCAGTACCTTGTGTTGTCATTCCCAACATAAATCTCATCAACCTTTAAATTACATGTGGAGCAGGAGTCTACACCATAAACACCAACCTGGGGAAATACACTCGACATGGTTTCTTACATCAGCCCCTAACATGACCTGTTTTCCCTGAGGTTGAGCTCTGCTTCCTAAATATGCAACAAGCAGGCAAAAAGCAGGCTAATGGATCATTCTGATCTGTTGAGTTATGGTTTATTTGAAGTAATGTTTATTTCATCAGGTCCTTTAGAGCACATATGAGTTTCACACTTGCTGAAGGTGAGTTTCTCTACATCACTAGTCCTGTGGCTTCCCATGCAGCCAGTGCAAAGGGAAATGTGCAAGAGAGACACCTTCTTCCAAGTGCTGCTCTTCACTTTAGACGATTAAAAATTATCTCTCAATTAGCCCCTCCGGTGCAGAGCATTTTCATACACGTCTTTCTGTCTGCAAACTTTTGTTGGAGAAAAAAAAAAATCCACCTAAGCCAGTCTCCAGGTATTGTGTCTACAGCTGAGTGCATCTGATAAGGAATAAACTTGAGTTATCACCGGGGGCTCTGGAGTCAGCGTCTGAGAAATGACATTTGGAGCGAAGATGAAGCATCCCCTAAGCAGACATCCAATGATGGTTATGATAAGGTCCAGAAGCCTCTGTGTGCAGAAATGTTTATGTAAAATCAGATCAAATAAAAGGTCTCTCCCTGGTCCCTCAGCCAAATCATCTTTCACTTAGTGTAGTTAAACAAATATTGCTCCGGCTATATCAGATTTAACCTTTTTAAATGTGCACTGTGAGTTTATCCATCCTTTGTTTAAAAAGAATAGCACTTTTGAGTTCAGGCCTCTCTGAGGAGTTTCGCTTTCCTGCCAATCTTTAGGAGAGACCTCCGTCCCCTTGTTTAGGTTTGGATGGAGAACCAGGAAGACAGACATAGGTTACTTTACCAGGTTGCCTGAAAAGCACCCACAACACTGAAATAACTCTCACCAAGACAGACACCAGTGGGGCGGGCTCTAATTTGAAATTGAACCAAAACATGTCAAAAGAGACCTCATGAACCATCTGGCCAAGAACACGGGGTTCGAGGTGGACTTGGCTTCCAGACCTGGCCCTGCTTCATGCTGAATGGGAGGGCTCACATGACGGGAGGCCTCAGGCTTTCCAGACCCAGTTTTCCTGTAGAAAATAGGGAATAGGGATGGTAAAAGTAACCGCCTCGTCTAAGTGGTTGTGAAAATTAAATAGGATCCTGTGTAGGAGGTACTTAGCATGGTGCAGGGGACTGTGTATACTTTTGTTAGATTTTCCCTGGCCCCAGAGGGCACACCTGGTTAATTTCTGTACCAGGACTAGGAGTGCGTTCTCACTGATGGCCATTCCTCCTCGAGGGGGAGGGACGCTGGGGCGGAGCAGACAAGGCTGACCATGTCCTCTGGTGCCCCGGGGCCTGCCTCACTTCCCACAAACATGGCCCTCTGCAGTCTGCTCTCAGACCCATGAGGCCTTGCTGTGCCCCGACCACATCTCCGAATTCAACTCCTTCCACCGTATTCTGCTGAGCCAGGGTTTAGTCACAGAAACTCCAAGTCCCAGAGCAGTGGTGTTGCCATCCTAAAGTGGGGGTGTTCTGCTTTACGGGTGTGCCGTGCCCCTTCCTTAAGGCCTGTAGTTACACTGCTTTCTGCTACTGGGACCCCCTGGGCCAGCTGTCCACCCTCCCTCCAGGTGTCTGTTCAAATGGCGTTTTCTCAGACATCCCAGTACAGATTAGAACTTGTTACACACCCATACAGCACCTCGTGATTTTATCTTCAACAGAGCGTTATGAACTTGGATGGTTTCATTTCTCTCTCTTTTTTAGAGACAAGGTCTCTAAAGGATCATCTCCAAAAACACACTCAAGGTTTGCAGGGCACAGCAAGGAAGTGTCAAAAGAAACACGTTGCCGAAGCATGATAGTGCCGCTCAGTTCTTTCTGGAAGGACCTAAAATGGACACGCTCTCTCCTCCCCCCTCCCGAGAGCTGATGACGCTGTTGAAAACCTAATAAGGGAGGAAAGACAGAGATTTAGGAGTCAGCACACCTGGGCTGAGATTCTGGCTTTGTTACTTCTCTACCACATGACCAGCATTGGGCCTCTGCGAGATGCGGCTGTCTTAGACAGAAAATGGGGCTAGTGATATTACCCGGTTAACGATGTGGGAAAACCCTCATGATTTAACACTGAGCGGAAAACCAGGACAGCATGCTCTGCATTGAAAATTGTAGGGACACAGTGTGCTAATATACACGTGCACATTCCTATGTGACTGCAACAGGCGACGCCCAGAGCGGAAAAGCTCCAGCCTCAGAGAAGAGCAGCCACTTCTGGGTTGGGGGGTGATGGGTGAGTTTGGCTTCCTTCCTTATATCTTTCTGTGCTTGTCATAGTTATACTGTGACCTTAGGAGCAATAACAGGCACTGGGTGGGCTGGCTGTGCCCACCCCCAGCTGCCACCTTACCATCAAGGTGGTCTGTTTATAATGCTCAGCTTCTCTGGGCTGCAGCTTCCCCATCGAAAAAGAGCAGTGGGCAGTTGTTGGCTTAGAGAGTGGTTTCGAGGATTTAATGAAATGTTGTGCACAGGAGCTGAGCATGATGCGAGGAACACCACTATCTGTGCTGTTCACAATAGCAAAGTTACGGAATCCACCAAGATGTCCAACAGTAGACTGGATATAGAAAATGTGGTACACACGGCATGTGTATACCTCTGTAACAAACCTGCACATTCTGCACATGTACCCCAGAATTTAAAGTATAATAATAATAATTTAAAAAAAGAAATAGGTTTCAGACCCAGAAACTAAAATGTGGGTTGTATTTTCTTTATGAAATTTCAAAAAAAATTATATTGTGTTAAAATACACATAACTTAAAATATACCATGTTAACCCTCAAAAAAAAAAGAAAAAATAGAAAATGTGGTACATATACACCATGGAATACTATACAGCCACAAAAAAGAATGAGATCATGTCCTTTGCAGGAACATGGATGGAGCTGGAGGTCGCTACCCTTAGCAAACTAACACACAGGAACAGAAAGCCAAATACCACATGTTCTCACTTACAAGAGGCAGCTAAATAATGAGAAGCAATGGGCACAAAGAGGGGAACAACACACACTGGGGCCCACATAAGGGAGGAGGGTGGGAGGAGGAAGTCAGTTAGAAAAAAATAACTAATGGGTACTATGCTTAGTACCTGGATGATGACATAATCTGTACACCAAACTCCCATGACATAAGTTTACCTGTATAACAAACCTGCACGTGTACCCCTGAGCCTAAAATAAAAGTTTTTAAAAAGAATGAAAGAATTTTTAAAAAATAAAAGAAAAGAAAGGAAAGCAGAGAGGACAGCGTTGCACTGCCTTGGAGCAGATATGGCCTGGGAGAGGCTGTGCGACTCCTCAGCTCCACCCAGCAGAAGCTGCACTAAACCAGGCCTCTGTTCCGAGAAAAAACAAAAGACGATAAAGCATAGACAGTGTGTCCCCTCTCTCTGAAACATCCACCTTGTCACTAGCTGTTCATCAGTTTCTGATCGCATGCGACTGCCATTCTTGGTTGCATCAATTGTGCACAGCCGGCTCTGTGACCACGAAGCTTGACCTGTTGTTTAAGACCACAATACTTGCTTTGCAGCAGGGTTGAGAGGAGTAGGTGAGAATGTAGGTGAAGCACCAGGTATTGTGGCAGGTGTGTGTTTCTCTCTGTCCTCTGGCCCTTGGCCTGGGAAGATGCAGAAGAGTGAAGCAAAGACCCAGGTGGAAATGCTTCCTGCTTCCCCGCTACATGCGTCCCCAGGGCTGGGGTGAGAGGGGACACGCCCACCGCTTGTGTAAGAATCCCCCGTGATTTCTGACACCTGGTGGCTAAAAAGCACATCATTGTGCAGGCAGTCAGTGATGAGCCTCTTCCTAACCCAGCTACACAGCTTGGGATCCAGTCGGTCCATTTTGTCTTGGCTAAGAGCACAGCCATTTCGCTAGCACTCAATAACATGGGGTCTCTAGGACTCCATCAAAATCCCAGGGACTTCACACCAGGATAAAGCACACTCTCTTATCATTTTCCATTTTCTAGGAAGACTTCTACAATTCGATTCTTTTTTTTTCTTTTTGAGACAGAGTCTCATTCTGTCGCCCAGGCTGGAGTGCAGCGGTGCCATCTCGGCTCACTGCAAGCTCTGCCTCCCGGGTTCATGCTATTCTCCTGCCTCAGTCTCCCAAGTAGCTGAGACTACAGGCACCCGCCACCATGCCCGGCTAATTTTTTTGTATTTTTTTTTAGTAGAGATGGGGTTTCACTGTGTTAGCCAGGATGGTCTCGATCTCCTGACCTGGTGATCCGCCCACCTCGGCCTCCCAAAGTGCTGTGATTACAGGCACGAGCCACCACACCCAGTCTATAGTTAGATTTTTAAAAACACAATCACTGAAAGCAAACATGGCCAGGAGACTTAGGGTGAATCTCCGTTAATCACTGAACAGGAAGAGCCAGCTCACAGAAGTTAGGAGCTAAAATAGAACGTGGGAGGACCACACCAGCGAAAGGGACAGAGGGAGGACTATGGTCTGATGAGGATGCCAGTGTCCACGGCTCCTCTGCACAGTTGTGTTATTTCTCCCTGGTAGACTCTGATGAGCTGAAGGATGTCGTGCCCTGTGATGCCGGAAATGCTGGAGGCTGAGAACCCCTCCAGCGTATATGTGGATGCTCAGAACCAGATGCCACCGGTTTTTCCTTGGATTCCTTCCCAGGAGCTGCTATCACTGGGAGAAAAATGTACATCTTTAGGCCCAGCCCACTGGGTGCCTGCATTTTTCTGGCAGCCCCTGAGTCCTGTGGTGTTGCTAGTTATTTTAATTGAGTGACACACAAGGTGGGTATGAATGAATTTTACAGCCAGTTAGGGCTAAGCATGGATTGTACAGGCAAGAGAGTCTTTTTAGTGCAAATTTATGGTCCGCTCAAGACACATAACTTCTAACAGGACTAGTGACCGCAGCTGAGCAAGCTTCCTTCCGGAGCCTCTTGTCCTCTGAATGGGTTTTTCCGGACACTTGCAGTAGGTAACGAGGCTGTGGACTATGGAACTGAGCAAAGACAGGTTCAGGGCTCACCCTTACCAATCCGCTCCGCTCCGCAAACCTCCGGAATCCCTCGGCCTCTCTGTTCTGTTGTTCTTACCTAAACAATAAGCTGATCGGTCTCAGCTGTCTCCGGGAAACTTCCTTTGAACTCTAAGAGGGCAGGTTTTACTTGTTCTCCTCGAAATGCATTTCAGACTGGGAGTGGAGTGTGGGAGCGGGAACATTAAGTTAGAGCGGGCTGCAAACCCTCCACCTGGAAATGTGTCTGCACTGCTGTCACCAGCCTGCCTGGGTCTCGGCTCCGTCCTTCTCTTGGCGTGTCCTGGTGTAGACGTTGAATGAGAAAACCATGGTTGCAGAGGCAACACATCCTTTCCTTGAATAGTGTGCACTTGAGGAAGGAATTAAGACCCGTAAACAAGGATGAAAGTCACCGCCGCGCAGACTTCAGCTCTTCCTCCATGAAGGACGCCACGTGGGAGGTGAGTCCAGACCGGGCCAGGGAGGGCCTCCTTCGGGAAGGTGCATTTTCACCTTACAGACAGCCAGAAAGTAGACAGCTGCGTCAGTTTCACTCATGCTGGTCTCTTCCTGTGCACGTTCAATGTTAACATTATTCTGGCAAAAGCCATGCTGCAGATAGTCTCTCCCGTCCCTCCTACATCTCTTTCCAGAAGACAATTTAAAAGGACACATTTCAGTGCCTCTCAGAAGGGGTTAACATCACAGAATTCCAAGTCTGAGGGTGGAACCCTGATCCCAAGAAGGTTTTGTTGAGTTCAGGACAGTATTTCTTTACCCATCCTTCATGAAGATAAAAAATGAAGCAAAATAGACACTAAAATGGTCCTGACATCTCTTCAGGCCACCAGACAAGGAGTAACCATGGTAACAAGAAGCCTAGAAAAATTGGGAAATGAGGAAGACCAGGAATGAGAGATCCCGTCAGCCCTGGGGGGAACTGAGTGTCCACAGCTGAGCCTTCTCTGCCTCCCTCTTCTCTTCTGGATTCTGATGGAGGATATTTTCATCTTCCTCCCAAAGTCATCAGAAAACATAGGGACATATATAAACCGCTTTGCAAAAAAAGAGTGTGTGGAATAAAAGAGAAAATGAAGAAGAGAAAGGTAAGATACTCCTTACACACACACACAAGACTAAAGGAATAACCTGGGCTTTGAAAAGAGCATTAAAAGTTTGTTTAATAAAATAGTCTTTGCTGCAAGAGCTTCTAAAGAGATCAGATATAAAAACCAAATCACTGGGATCTTTTCAAAGAAGGGACTCCCATTGTGCCCCTGAGGAGGCTGTCAGTTCCCCCAGCAGTCTGGGGAAGATCCCCTGCGGCCCAGTGGCTCTGCTCACCCTGAGGCCATCCTGTTTGAGAGATTTGCTTCACCTGGGCTGGGAGGACGAGGAAAGCTTTTCTGGAGAGCAAGCTCAGGAAACCCACCCTTCCCGAGTGCCTCCAAGGCCCCAGGAGCCTGGTAGTCCTAGCCTGGTCTCTCCACAGGCCGCAGCCTCCCTCTCTTTGCCCTCTTTGGTTTCAAAGTTTCTCAGTATACGTGTTGATTTCCACACAGCTAGGCGGTTTCTCATATGTCCTGTATGCATGTATGTTCCATCAAATCTGAACATTGTGGGTTTGGGGGAGTTTCGTATGTTTTCTGTTTTGTTTTGCTTTTTTTGAGATGGGGTTGTGCTCTGTTTGCCCAGGCTGGAGTGCAATGGTGTGATCTCGGCTCACTGCAGCCTCAACCTCCCTGGCTCAGGTGATTCCCCCACCTCAGCTTCCTGATTAACTGGGATTACAGGTATGTGCCATCATGCCCAGCTAATTTTTTGTATTTTTAGTAGAGACAGGGTTTTTGCTACGTTGCCAGGTTGGTCTCAAACTCTTTGACTCAAGCAATCTGCTCACCTTGGCCTCCCAAAATGCTGAGATTACAGATGTGAGCCACCACACCCGGTCCAAATCTGAACATTAAAGGCATGTATGTGTGTACATTAAATGTATGTCTATTCATTTGAAATGTATGCTTAATCTGAGACTGTGGACAAATCTATAAAACCAAGTCATTCAAAGTGAGGGCTAGACCAGGGATGACTCTATAGACAGAGTTGTATCAGCCTGGGAGGACCAACAGTAGATGCTTAGGACAAAAATTCTATAGTCACATCTGTTTTAATTTATAAAACCATTGTCAACTGGGCTTTAAAATAAAACCTACAAAATGCTGTAAACTGCAATCTACTTGAGTCTATTTTACTAGCAAGGAGAGGCACTTCAGGTTGAAGGAAGGGGTTTGCTCCTCAGGATACCTCATCGAAAAGGACATCAACTCCAAGCCAGAGGCCAAGTTGGAGGAAACAGTTCCCCGGGGCTCTGGAAAGCCACAAGCAGGAGATTCAGACGCTCCTGGCTGTGGACTCAGCTCCCTCCCACTGTGTTACTACCCAAGTCTCAGCTTTAGAAAACAGAAAACATTATGTTTATAAGCTTTCCTCTAAATACAAGCAAATGCGTTGTGTATTTGCTTCCTGAATGGTTCAGTAAGGTCTGCACATCTAAGGATTTTTTTTTCTTTTTTTTTTTTTTGAGTCAGGGTCTTACTCTGTCACCCAGGCTGGAGTGCAGTGGCGTCATCTCAACTCACTGCAACCTCTGCCTCCCGAGTTCAAGTGATTCTCCTGCCTCAGCCTCCTGAGTAGCTGGGATTACAGACGCCCATCATCATGCCCAGCTAATTTTAGTATTTTTAGTAGAGATGGGGTTTTACTGTGTTGGTCAGGCTGGTAGTGAACTCCTGACCCCAGGTGATCCACCCGCCTTGGCCTCCCAAAGTGCTGGGATTACAGGCAAGAGCCACTGCACGTGGCCCCGGGTCATTTTTGCCACAAACATTGAGCTCAGATTTGGCTCAGCCCCGCCTCTCACAGATGAGGGAAACTGCAATTTTGCATGTCTCTGCTCTAAATTTCGTGACCACCAGAAGCTGGATGGAAGTAGACTGCATCTGGGCCTGTCTGCAAAGTCAGGTCTCTTTTGTAAATATTTTGTGTCCCTTGGCTAATTACACAAAGCATTAGTCTGATCTCACAGTGTGGGAGGTCTGTGACTTTGCTGACTCTTGATGCCAGCCCATAGGCAGACTGGAACATTTCAAAATCATTTTTTAAAAGTCTGTGAGAGTAAAATATAATGAAAATTGTTCCTAAAGAACAAAATTGTGAAATAGCTGTTGACTCTTTTAAAAAATAACAGAAGTAGCTCAAGATTCTAAAAACAGCAGAGGAGATTGTTCTGTGTAACCAGCAATGAGCAGGCAGGCTGTGTGATGGTCGACATCTGTGTTTGGAAGAGCCAGAGGGTGCCACTCTTTTACGGGTCTTGGAAATAAATCTTCTGGATGTAGATAGCTAAGAGCTGACCCATGTGTCTCCATTTCAAATTGTGTCCTTTTAATATGGAAGAGGATTTATGAACTGTATTATCAACATGTAGCTTGTTGAAAATCAAATTTTTGTTTATTTCAGGAAAGCAGAAGTACTCAAATTATTTTATTAGACTTGATGAAAAATGGGCTGATTGTGCTCAGAGACCTTGATTCTGATTCTAGCTCTCTAACCTTCAGCACTTCTCTGCTATTTCTCTTTTGGGTTATATTTTTAAATGAAAAAATGAAGAAGCAAAATCCTCTGCAGTGTTGAAAAAAAGTTGAAAAGCTGGGTGCATGGGTAGATTAATAGGAAGATGATAGACTGACAGATGGATGAGTGGGTGGGTGGATGAGTGGAGGGGTGGATGGGGGAATAGATGGATGGTTGGATAGGTGGGTAGACGGGGTAATGGATTGATAGATGGATAGGTGGATGGGTGGGTAGATGTGTGGATGAGTGTGTGGATGAGTGGAGGGGCGGATGGGGGAATACATGGATGGTTGGATAGGTGAGTAGATGGGTGGATTGATAGATGGATAGGTGGGTGGGTGGGTAGATGTGTAGATGAGTGGGTGGACGAGTGGAGGGGTGGATGGGGGAATAGGTGGATGGTTGGATAGGTGGGTAGATGGGTGGATGGATTGATAGATGGATAGGTGGATGAGTGGGTAGATGTGTGGATGAGTGGGCAGATGAGTGGAGGGGTGGATTTACCCCTACCATTCACTCTCACTCTACAGCATGATATTATGTGTTCATAAGGAAAGAGACCAGCAACTCTTAAATGAGAAGTTACAAGTCTTCCATATCAGGTGAATCCCAAATGTTAAAGCGATTTTCCCAGATTATCAACTGATACAAATATGAAATCAGATCACAAACTCTCCTTAAAATAACTTTAAAAAAAAATACGCTACAGGTATTGTTAACCAAGTTGTCATTCATGTGAAAATATTTTTTGGCCGAAAGATCACGGAGCATGTAAAAGCATCATTACCTTAGGTTTACTATTTTAGACACTACTATTTTTAATAAAGGTTGATAAACATTCTTAATGATGATGGGAAATATTTCTTCAGTCATATGTACATTTTGGTTAAACCTTTCTTAACTATTGGCTAAGATTTCCAAGTGCAGAATGACTGAGCTCAGCCTGAGGAGAGGTGAGGGTACTTTCAGTGGAAATGCACAGAAAAACTATTTTTGGTGGAAGATTTTGAGGACAGAATTCCAACAATAATGTTGAATATATGAAAGGTCTAAATTTATTTAGCACAAATAGAATTGTACACATTAAAAAATTTGCGTTTTTCAAGGTAATTTTGCAAACAACTATATTGTAAAAGTGAGTAACACCAAACCAGAGTAATGAAGAGATGTAATTGGGCTACGTAGATGGAGATTTCCAATATACAAGAGAGGAAGGGGGAAGGTTGGTAATAGATCACTCTTTTTTATATGTCTATCACTATTTTGCGTATTTCTTTCTTTAAATACACAGCACATGAGTATAGACAAAAGTGAAAATATAGGTTGACAAACAGGAGTTCATTATTTAGAAGAAACATAAGATTTAAACTCTGGTAGTTCATTACTATCAATTTAGTTTGTATGCTCAGGAGACCCAACAGGTAGGGATTTGAAGTGATACATTTTGTGAGCTTTTGTATATATCTACAAAAATAGATATTTGAGTTTATAAAAACTTAGAGTTGAACGAAACAGGGATTTAACTATTATTATTAAAGATGTGATCTAATTCCCAAGTGGAACTTAGAAACACAAACCGTTGGCAACTCCAGCCTTGTGGCAGGTGACTTCCGTGCAGCGAGGATGCATGTGCTCGGCGGCGCTCAGGAATCTGTGCTGTTCCTACAGTGGGTGCTGTGCTGTAGATGCAGGAGTCTGTGCTGTTCCTACAGTGGGTGCTGTGCTGTAGATGCAGGAGTCTGTGCTGTTCCTACAGTGGGTGCTGTGCTGTAGATGCAGGAGTCTGTGCTGTTCCTACAGTGGGTGCTGTGCTGTAGATGCAGGAGTCTGTGCTGTTCCTGCAGTGGGTGCTGTGCTCTACATGTGGGAATCTGCGCTGTTCCTGCAGTGGATGTGGTGCTGTAGATGCGGGAAACTGCCCTCTTCCTGCAGTGGGTGTTGTGCTGTAGATGTGGGAATCTGCGCTGTTCCTGCAGTGGGTGCTGTGCTCTACATGTGGGAATCTGCGCTGTTCCTGCAGTGGGTGCTGTGCTGTAGATGCGGGAATGTGCACTGTGCCTGCACTGGATGCTGCGCTGTAGATGTGGGAATCTGCACTGTTCCCGCAGTGGGTGCTGTGCTGCAGATTTGGGAATCTACGCTGTTCCTGCAGTGGGTGCTGTGCTGTAGATGTGGGAATCTACGCTGTTACTGCACTGGGTGCTGCGCTGTAGATGCGGGAATGTGCACTGTTCCTGCAGTGGGTGCTGCGCTGTAGATGCGGGAATGTGCACTGTTCCTGCAGTGGGTGCTGCGCTGTAGATGTGGGAATGTGCACTGTTCCTGCAGTGGGTGCTGCGCTGTAGATGTGGGAATCTGCACTGTTCCTGCAGTGGGTGCTGCGCTGTAGATGCGGGAATCTGCACTGTTCCTGCAGTGGGTGCTGTGCTGCAGATTTGGGAATCTACGCTGTTCCTGCAGTGGGTGCTGTGCTGTAGATGCGGGAATCTGCGCTGTTCCTGCAGTGGGTGCTGAGCTCAGTGGACGCTGCACTGCAGATGCATGAATCTGCGCTGTTCCTATAGTGGGTGCTGCACTGCAGATGCTTCCGTCCCTGGGAAGTGGTGTGTGAACTGCAGGTGCTGATGGCCCATGGACAGAGGGACCAGACTCCGTTATCTGAAAA
Organism: Symphalangus syndactylus; assembly: GCF_028878055.3. Lineage (NCBI taxonomy): Eukaryota > Metazoa > Chordata > Mammalia > Primates > Hylobatidae > Symphalangus > Symphalangus syndactylus. The sequence goes on along the minus strand of NC_072432.2, from coordinate 8,595,005 downwards.
TCTGTAAAAGAAGGAAAAAAATGTTGACATTCCCAAACTTTAGAAACTACTTTTGTTGGTGGCATCATTTCTCGGTCGATTTCATATCCGGCAGAACCAGATTGCAGTTCATCCCAGCTCTCAGCCAGACCCTCCTGCTTCAGATTAAGCCAAGCTGGGAAAGGACGATCCGTGTCCAGCCCTCCCCAGGAGAGCAGTGTCACCATCATTTCGAAGAGCCTCCATGTCTCCCATGGTTTGAGGGTTGGAAACGAGAACCACAAAAGCCTACAGGCGCTGCCTGACAGGGCGTGGGAGACCACAGCCAAATCTCAGAGGAGGTTCTGGAGGGAGGACTCATTCTGAAGAATAAGAGAGAGAAGACCCAAGAACTGTGCCTTCTGAGATGATAGAGCAGATCATGAGCACCAGGTGGTTGTCAAAGCTTTGGGAGCTTTGAAGAGAAAGGGTGCTTGGATGGGAAACTATTGTGGGATATTAGGATTATTTGCCTTTCATGTTCTTCCTATTTACATTCACTCACAAGGGTCAGAACCAGAGGGCTAAGAGAGTGACAGCAAACTGGCGAACTGCTGGCCTGCCCTCTGGTTGCTCAGCTGAGCTATGGTGTCCTTCTTCCTGATTGTGAGACCATTTATACCATTCAGAAAAACTGGGGGTCCTGTAGGGATGGGGTGGTACAAGAGCTGGGACTTATCACCAGAAACCTCCAAATAAGCCCAGCTCCATCTCTGTGTGCTCTTGGCCATGCTCCAACAGTGCTGAGCAACCATTCCCTCATTTTTTAAAATTTATTATTATTATTATTATTATTTGTTTTTTGAGATGGAGTTTCGCTCTCGTCACCCAGGCTGGAGTGCAGTAACGCAATCTCGGCTCACTGCAACCTCCGCCTCCCGGGTTAAACTGATTCTCCTGCCTCAGCCTCCCAAGTAGCTGGAACTACAGGCATGTGCCCCCACGTCCAGCTAACTTTTGTATTTTTAGTAGAGATGGGGTTTCGCCATGTTGGCCAGGCTGGTCTCAAACTCCTGACCTCAGGTGATCCACTTGCCTCGGCCTCCCAAAGTGCTGGGATCACAGGAGTGAGCCACTGTGCCCAGCTCATTTCCTCATTTATAAACAGGGGTGTCTTCCTGCTCTTAGGATTTTTGTGAGAATCAAACAAGGCAAAAACACTTAGTAAATTTTGCAGCTCTGTGGAAAGTCTGTGATTATTATTTCTTAGACACATATGTTCACAAATGCTGGTCGATACTGTCTTCCTTGTGTCTGTTGCCTCCGTATGTGATGTTTGAGCCTTTAGCCATGAGAGGAAAATAAGTAAGACCAGAGATTTGTGGACAAGTCCATCACTCTGGGGGGCACACCAGGCTCCAGCCGAAGGTGGGATAGAAAGCCCTTTGCAAAAATGATGATGATGACAATAAGGTGTCTAAATCACAAAGCATGACTGGACTTTCCTCTTCACTGTGAGGACCAAATATTCATTTTATGCATGGCTATGTGACATGTGTAACTATATATATAGCAAAACATGATTGAAAGTAAGGAGGTTACTATATCCTAGCCTCACACCTATTCAGCTATGGACTCCTGTGATCAAACGTTTGCAGCAAGAGATGTTCTTAAATCTGTAACGTTAAAATAGTTGCTTGAGTAACTTCAGAGGCTCAACTAATCATTCAATTGCTATCGATCACCCTACTAGCTTCAATAGTTACACCTGGTGCAGACTGGCCTTTGGAAGAAGCTCTTAACTGAAAATAGCAATGAAGAGACACAACTCAATTGCACTTTCTAACTAGATTTCTATAAAAACCATTTAACTAGTAACTAAACGTCACTGTGTAGTCTTAGAAAATTAAATCTAGCCAGCAAACGCAAGTAGTTTCACAGGCTTAGGAAACCAAGTGCTACTTTGCCTCTCTGAGCTGCTTGTTTTTGTCATTTATATTGCTGTGGTTTTTTTTTTTTTTTTTTTCTTTTTTATTATTTATTTATTTATTTTTATCTTATTTATTTATTTATTTATTTATTTTTTTATACTTTAGGGTTTTAGGGTACATGTGCACAATGTGCAGGTTTGTTACATATGTATCCATGTGCCATGTTGATTTCCTGCACCCATTAATTCGTCATTTAGCATTAGGTGTATCTCCTAATGCTGTCCCTCCCCCCTCCCCACACCCCACAACAGTCCCCGGAGTGTGATGTTCCCCTTCCTGTGTCCATGAGTTCTCATTGTTCAATTCCCACCTATGAGTGAGAACATGCGGTGTTTGGTTTTTTGTCCTTGCGATAGTTTACTGAGAATGATGTTTTCCAGTTTCATCCATGTCCCTACAAAGGACACGAACTCATCATTTTTTATGGCTGCATAGTATTCCATGGTGTATATGTGCCACATTTTCTTAATCCAGTCTATCGTTGTTGGACATTTGGGTTGGTTCCAACTCTTTGCTATTGTGAATAGTGCCGCAATAAACATACGTGTGCATGTGTCTTTATAGCAGCATGATTTATAGTCCTTTGGGTATATACCCAGTAATGGGATGGCTGGGTCAAATGGTATTTCTAGTTCCAGATCCCTGAGGAATCGCCACACTGACTTCCACAATGGTTGAACTAGTTTACAGTCCCACCAACAGTGTAAAAGTGTTCCTATTTCTCCACATCCTCTCCAGCACCTGTTGTTTCCTGATTTTTTAATGATGGCCATTCTAACTGGTGTGAGATGGTATCTCACTGTGGTTTTGATTTGCATTTCTCTGATGGCCAGAGATGAGGAGCATTTCTTCATGTGTTTTTTGGCTGCATAAATGTCTTCTTTTGAGAAGTGTCTGTTCATGTCCTCTGCCCACTTTTTGATGGGGTTGTTTGTTTTTTTCTTGTAAATTTGTTTGAGTTCATTGTAGATTCTGGATATTAGCCCTTTGTCAGATGAGTAGGTTGCAAAAATTTTCTCCCATTTTGTAGGTTGCTTGTTCACTCTGATGATAGTTTCTTTTGCTGTGCAGAAGCTCTTTAGTTTAATGAGATCCCATTTGTCGATTTTGGCTTTTGTTGCCATTGCTTTTGGTGTTTTAGACATGAAGTCCTTGCCCACGCCTATGTCCTGTATTGCTGTGGTTTTAATATCAAGTTACTTGATTTTTGAATGTCACAATACTCTCTGGTTTTTATATGAATACAAGTAATGAAAGAGAAATCTATTAAATCGGATCTCACCTTACAAAATATTTGTATTTCTGAGAAGTTTCAGGTCAAACATGTTCTACTTTAAACAAACTGAGCCAGATTTACTGTTCCAGGGAATTTGCATTGAATCGTTCAAATAAACAGTCATTACCCACTTCTCATTTATTCCCTATGAAACGGTGTCCTTTAACAATTTTTAAATTGCAGTCACAAGCCTTAGTTTGTCCTTTTTTGGTAACGTATTTTGCTCCAGGGTTTTCCTATACAGAGAGAGAAAACAAGTTGAATTAGAGAATTGTGTAAGAAAACATTTATTCCTCTTGCTGAAGCTTAATTTTTAAACACTGAGTCTGTGGGAAGTGAAAACTGTTTTATCTGAGCAACTGTGAATGCACAATAATCTTAAACTGAAATTTGGGCTGGAGCATCTCGGGGCTGGAGGACCACACCCACCTCATCATTTCCTCCAGGACTCTCCTTGGTTTCTACGAAAATGACCAGACATCCATGCTGATTACAGAGCAGAAACCACAGCAAAGTGAGCTGAGTCACTGACTCCACTAACTACTCTCCAGATTGCTACTTACTCACAGGGAAAAAGAAAATCAGGGAGAACACATCTTTGCAAACTGCCTTCATCCCAGGCTTGTGTCAGGCAAATATATTGTGAAATGCGTTCTGTCTTAAAGTAAGAATAGATTTACAGCACATGACTGGGGTGAAATACTGAAAAAATACAATTTAACCTAGTAAAGGGAAAGCAGTAAAAAGCTAAAAGGTCTTCATTCACTGATGCAGCAGCTCAGAGGCATGAAAACTAACAAGCGGAAATGGAATCTAATACTCACTTTCTCCCGCGCCTGACTTCCTTCTCGCCTCTGTATTATTCATTCCATCTTTTTAAGAATGGAAACGGCACAGGCCTGTATGTTTCCTGCTAGAAAAACGCTTACTGGACAGATGCAAATGTTGGCTCTGTTTTACTACTAAAAACACTACTTATATTAAAAATATTTTTTAAAATACAGAAAAGGAAGGAAGAAAGAACGGGAGGGAGGGAGAGAGGGAGGAATGGGAGGAAGGAAGGAACGTATTTGATGGAAAAAAATCCCACTTTCCCACTTAACATTTTAAAAGGTGATTCAAATAAATATAAATCTTAATAAATATTTTGATTTTTTTTTTTTTTTTTTTTTTTTTACAAAATCTGTGACTCAATTTCTTCTTCTTCTTTTTTTTTTTTTTTTTTCCCCGAGTCAGAGTCTCACTCTGTAGCCCAAGCTGGAGTGCAGTGGTGCAATCTTGGCTCACTGCAACCTTCGCCTCTGGGGCTCAAGTGACTTTCCTGCCTCAGCCTCCCAAGTAGCTGGGACTACAGGCGCGTGCCACCACACCCAGTTCATTGTTTTGTATTTTCAGGAGAGACGGGATTTCATCATGTTACCCTGGCTGGTCTCAAACTCCTGAGCTCAGGCGATCCACCCGCCTCAGCCTCCCGAAGTATTGTGATTACAGGCGTGAGCCAGCACACCCGGCCTCTTCTTATTTTTACAGGAAAAAAAAATCCAGATGTGGGAGCCTCTGTCTGTGTTGCTTGGAATATGTTGCAGTACAGTAGTGGCTATGATACCCGTTTAATAGATTTTTACACCATGATCGAGCCTGTACACACACACAGAAAAGTTTAGGAGACCATGCATCATTATGTGCATTGCATTGAAATATTTTCTCTTCCAGTTCCTTCCTGCTTTTCTTCTTCCTCAGTACTTGCTTGTAGAGGCTCAGCACATTAATTTCATGAGCCAAATGGGTCCTAATCCAAAATTTGAAAAACACTGCCGAAGAGGATGACGCTGCAGCTACTGTAGCCTGTTAACCAGCAAGAAGGTCCCGGGCTGCTGACATGAAGGTCTGGTGTCATCTTGACTGGACCGGGAATACTTAGTTCATGTGGGGAAGGGACAGGAAATGAAAGCTTTGGTAACTTCAGAAGCTCAACCCATCATTGAATTGCTATTGACCCAGGAATGGATCTTTATTGAGGTTGTCAGTTGGTCGCTAGACTCCCTGGAAAGGCTCAAGGTAGAAATGAACCGTTTCAAACCAAGCAAGGCTGTAAAATAGGCCTTTAGAATCCAGACAACATGGGTCCTGAGACGGCTAGTGTCTGCATGGCTTTTCCCAGCCCCCATGTCCGCCCTGTCTGACGTTGACAATCCCGCAATTTCACTGCCACCGTCATGGGCAAATCTTTGCCTTGTTTGCATGAAGTTTGGAAATGAGTCCTTACTTTACTTCGGAAAAACCACATCAGCGCATGGAGATGGCTCGTCTTGCACTGAGGCTGTCCCGAGTCTTCCTGTCTGTGAAGATGCCGACTCCGGGAAGCGCTTCTCCATCTGTAATGGGAAGTCAACATAGAGGCCAGGGGAGGCGAGGCGGGGCTGGAGCCATGGACCTCACCTTGGAGGACCAAGAATCTCTTTCAGTGAGGAGACGGGCCCACTCACACAGCCTGCCTGCCAAATCGCAGAACTCTGTGGGACGCAGGCGTGAACGTGAGAGGACTTTTCTAAACTGTTGACTGCTGTGCTCCCCCTTTTGATCAAGGGTCAGAAGAAAAACAATTTGCTATGTTTTGCGTCTTCTATGACTGAGCAAAGTACATGGAGGTTGACACGAACAATGTCACGTTTAGGTCCCTGAGAACTGAGACCAGAACAAACAAAGGCTTTTAGCTTTCGTGAGAGCCCGATCCAGTGTTAATTTTAGTAACAGCGATCTGAGAAGTAAACTGTCACTTTATAAAAGCGATTGCCCATCATCCGGTTACCTGGGGCTCATCCAGACCCAAAGGCTTTGGGACGGCCAAAGCCAGAAGCACCCCCCAGTCCTGTGTGGTCACCATGGCTGGCACCAAAAAAAAAAAAAAGGTCATCAGCTTCTATTTCTCATCTAGGCATCGGTCTTCTGAACTTTATTTATTGAATTTACTAGACATCCAGATGAACAATAAAACTCTCTTTTACATTTGAAAGGTCAAATCAAGATGAAATGAGTTAGAGAAGCATTAAAGAATATCCCTGAAACTGCTCACGAAGTACTGGTGTTGTTTAGGGTTCGTTCTCTGCGCGTGGAGACTCAGCTGGTCACGCAGGAAATTTTGTATATTCTTAAATCAATGCATTCATTAAAAATAATGAAGCTATCATCTATTTCCGTCACACTCTGATTGTACTTTACAGTAGTACATTGCCACCCCTAATTTCTCTTGTCTTTGGGCTTTCATATGTGAGCCTCTCGTCTGAGGGTAAAACCTCTGGCAGAGGAGGGAGACGGCTTTGCTGACTCTCACTTCCCCAGCATATAGCACTGGGCTGTCCACAGACCAGCTTCCAGAATATGTTCAGTAGGTTTATAAATGTCTTCAAAAGGAAGGGGTTGTACATTCCTAACTCCTTCACAAACTATTTGAATCTCTTCATCTGATCACGTAAATTTCTAGAACCTAATAAAATGAATGCTCAAGGAAATACTAGCTCTCAGTGCTTGCTTTCTGGGGAACAACAGCTTTTATGAATGAATGCGCCTCGAAAACCAAAACTCCAGCACAGAAATGGCCTCTGCAAGCTCAAGACTGTTAGATGCCAGTCCACCAAGGTTGAAATATTGGCAAATGTTAACAGCAATACTAATTTAGCAATGAGAATAGAAGAAAGCCAATCGGCCAAGTCACTATGCCAGGCCCTTCATTTCCACTCATTATGCTGAGGAGCTATCAGAGCCCAGGACCAGGGGGCTGTGGACATCCAGCCACCTTCTCCTCATGCCCTTAGTGTTTCCTCATAACTCACTCCCAGAAAGCCAGTGCACATTTATTTACCAGGCTCCTTGGGACACCATATGCAGCCACTCCTGGACTCCTGTTCATGGCAACAAGAAGGGCCCCAGCAAATCAGAAAGCTGCTCACCCATGCTGCACAGGACTTGCTGATGTCCCAAGTCCCTCTCGAGGCTCCACAGTTCTCAAGTCGGGGCTGACCCTCTCACACTCGCCATCCCTGGGGCCAGGCCCCAGCTTCCCCCATTCAAGCATCAACTCCAGGTAGGCGAAGGACACCCAGCTCCCAGCCATCCTGGTGCTGTGATATTTAGTCCCTCACTTCTCCTTGGCCTTGATCATTGCCTTGGCCACCCTGTACGTTGGGTGACCCCATCTGTCTAACACAATCTCACCAATGCCTTCTGATTAGATCTCAGCTTCCTCACATGACTTGGGGCTCCAGGGTTTGGGAGGGGCTGGGCTTTCTCTTGGTTTTCACATTACACAGTGACTGATGAGAAATTCCCTGCTCCAATCTAAGTATCCCGGTCCCAATGCCCATGGGAGAAGGGAGGAGCATAGCCCCATCACCCAGTGGACTTCTTCTAGTGAGTAAGGCATTTAGGCATAGACAGTGCCTTTAAAGACTGAATGTTGGGGTTTGAAGGAACCAGTCAACCCATGGGAACGCCTGTCCCCTGAAACAAGGAGGGGAACACGTTTGTAAACAGGTTTTCAGCACCCATTCCAGTTGAACATGGGAACACATGGTATATCTGAGGCTGGCTCTATAACACCTGGTACGTCTGAGGCTGGCTCTGTAGCACCCAACACTACCAAAGCTAAAAGTCCATCTTCTTCAAAGGAGCAGGTATAAGAATCAGGTCAGCTCATGCAAAAGCTTTGCAAAGCTCAGTGCTTGCGAATGACCATGTTCTGAGCATCAGCACACAAGACAAAAAGGTTTAGAAAACATTCTGCGTCCTTAGAGACCAGCACTCCATCGGGATTCTTTCAGGGAAAGATTTTATCATGGAAGTTGGGGAGCACATTATTGACTTTACAGCAGATTAAGGCTATTAAGAAAATGTGCTAAAATAAACAAATTTGTGCCCTGCAGTAATGGTGAAATTGCTGGTAATCGCTAAGTAAAAACCACCAAAGAATAGGATGAAGCCAATGAGCACCTCACCTCCACTGAGTGCCCTGTGGGTAATGACCTACCCAAAAACAAGAGAGGGAACAGCTTTGATTGATGGACACAAAAGGAAGTCATAACAAATATGTGTGAATATAAAACCTAGAAAGATCTTTCTTTCTCAGACAAAGAAAGATGATTAACCCAGGAGACCTGTCTTGTGTGTTATTTGAAAAGACTTTTGTTGAATCCCCAAGGCAGCTTTGTGGCCTCCTCAGCACACCACACTTAGGAAATAGGAGAGCGGGGTGGTGAGGAGCTGCGTGATCTCCTGGGAATCCCTCCTTCTTGGGCTGGGATCCCCTCATTCGCCAAAGGAGGATGCCACAACCTTACAGCCTGAGAGGGGCTTCGGGGCACCCTCTGGCTTTTACCTGCGAGAAAGGATATTGTAACTTTTCAAGGCCAGAACTTATCCTACTCCATGTCTCACATGAAAAAGGGTGAAAATTTACACAACCAACAACAAGGGATAGCACATTTAATCCACACAAGGTGGGGTGTGGCCCGGGCCCAAAGTGCCATTCAGCATCAGATCTGGAGATGTTTCAGGATGGACCCATGGCTGGCACCCATCACACCAGGGAAATGTAAGCCATTGAAGCTGAAGTGTTGTGAGTCTAAGTATCAAGATGTTTGGCATTGTGTGAACAGAAACATTGATAATTGGGATGTACGTTTCCATTTTCATTCAAAATATTATCAGTGGGCACAGGTGTACTCTATGACCTTAAGAAATTATTTAATTTCCTAACTTCCATTTTCATATATTTCCTTCTTAGCTTACTAACTTTAAAAGTTGCCCGTTCTCTCCGTGAATCACTGTAACCTGTAGGCAACTTAGGTATTTTTTCAGCTTCTTGAGACTCTGGGACCACCAGGGATAAAACCATTTGCACTTTTATTGATTCACATAATGGCATTGGGAGGGGAGATGGAATACCTGTGAAGTCACAGAATTATTTAACCTGTGTTCCTAGTATGAATGTATTAAACATAATAATAATACATATGTATTTTCAAAACTTTAAGATAATGCTGTCTGCTGTTTGCTATTTATTATTATTATTTTTTGACACGGAGTTTCGCTCTGTCACCAGGCTGGAGTGCAGTGGTGCGATCTCACTGCAACCTCTGCCTCCCAGATTCAAGCGATTCCCCTGCCTCAGCCTCCTGAGCAGCTGGGATTACAGGAGCCCCAGCACACCCGGCTCATTTGTTTGCCATTTTAAAGCTTACCACACTCACTTATTTTTCAATGATGTTTATAATTAGCGATGAGGAAGAAAGCTCAGGTGACTTGGCTTCCTCAGGTGAAGGTCTTCACAGAAGGTTCCCAGGAGACACCTGTCGGTGAGATGCCACCTGCTGAAGACCCTGCAGAAAGCCCCATCCTGAAACCCCCTGGAGTGCCCAGCACTGGTGGGAAGGTCACCGGGGCGTGTTTTCCCAGCGAGACAATAACTTGAGACTCACTGTTAAAGTCACCTGTACCCACCCCATTCAGAATGCAGAGCCCCCTCCATTCAGAATGCAGAGCCTGCGCCCACCCCGGCAGCTCTTTCTGCTCAGGGTAAGGCTGAAACTGATGGGAAGACAGCCAGGAAGTGTTCTGAGCTTTGGGTTCAAAAATGAGATTCAGGGCATGCGCTGGGGTCCAGGTGGCAAAGGACCCCCCCCAGATGCCTGGGTCACTCCTCCTAGCATCGTGCTGGCAGCACAGACCCGCCAGCCCCTCCTCCTCCTCACTCTCCCCGCCTTGGCCTGCCTCTCTCCATCTCATACACAACACATAAACCACACATACACACCCCCCACACACGCAGACACAGACACACCCACACACAGACCCACACACTCACACGGCACACATGCACACACACAATTCATACACACCACACACATACACAGACACACACATTTATACGTACCCCCCACACACTCTCACACGTACAGACACACATACCACACACATACCCCAACACACACATAGACACACGCACTCACACCACATATGCACACACACATTCACACAGACACTATCACACAGACACACACACTTCACACACACACACTCATACCACACATACCACACACAGTGCGTTTGCACACACACACACACTGCACACACCACACACATACCACATATGCACACACAGACACCCATTCACAGAGACACATACACAGACACACACACCACACAGACACATACACACCATGCACAAACACACAACACATACACATTCAAAAACACACAGACACACCACACACAGTACACATGCACATTACACACACAGACACATAAACACACACCACACATAGAACAGTGACACACCACATACACTCACACAGACAGGCCATACATCTTCACAGACACACACACATTCACACACACAGACACACACACTCCAGGTGTCCTTCACACTAAGCCCCCCTGTTCGCTGAATGTCGGTGGGAGGAATGCACCACGCAGGGAGAGGGTCCCTTGATGAGGGTGGCTCTGGGCTGTGTCGCTCCCAACACCTGCAGGTCTCTCCCTTTCTTTCCTCTTCCAAGGTAACCAGCGTGTTCTTTTGTCTCTTTCCCCTATACGGCCAGACATGGCTTGCAGAGCAGGGGCTGTTCCATGACCCCCTCACTCTTCCTCACACTGATCTGTGTGTGTGCATCTGCATGTGTGTGTGAATGTGTGTCGCATGTGTGCACTCTTGTGTATACATGGGTGCTTGTACGTGTGCATGTGTGCGTGCACGTGTGTGAGCCTGTGTGCCAAGTCTCCCATGCAGATGCCTGAGGTTAGTGGCTGAGTATGCGGAACTTGGAGCTCTTACAAGTACTTTGAATACGAAAAGACAAATCTGAGCAACAGAGGAGCATGAGTCCTTTGCAGCTCCCTGACCGTCCATTGTATGTCAATGCTGATGTTCACGACTGTGCGGTGCATTGACGGAATGACAGAGTCGGTGTCCCCCCACATGGTGCTCCTGCAAGCGCGAGTTTATTCAGCGTGCACACATGGGGGCTGCTGGAGTGTTTAGAGTAAACAGGAGCTCACGGAGACCTGGCTGCTCCCAGAAGCACTCGAGACAGCCTCCCATGACATAATATCGTTACCGTGGCAACAGGGATATTCACTACCAGAATCACAACTATATTTCACCAATTTAGTGCTCTACTAAACACAAAATAATGCCTTCTTTAATGATGCTGGGCTGTGGTTCTTAGAAACATGGAGTCCCCGGGAGCCGGAGCCCAATTGCAGAATAAAAGTGCAGAAGGAAGGCCCCACTCATGTGCAGAGGCGCTGTGGCCTCCCGGCCTGAGAGGCAGGCACAGTTATGTGTCATGGTTCTCCATAAGAACTTTTGCAGCAAATGGCACCCACGGGCCTTGGTGGCAACTCTTCCAGCCTGGGACGAGACCTGCAGAGCCTGGGTCTGAGAACTACAGCCAGCGACTCGCTGGGCTGGTCCATGTTCCAGGCGGCTCTGAATCATTTTTTTTTTTTTTTTTTTTTTTTGAGACAGAGTTTCGCTCTTGTTGCCCAGGCTGGAGTGCAGTGGTGCCATCTCAGCTCACCACAACCTCAGCCTCCCGGGTTCAAGCCATTCTCCTGCCTCAGCCTCCCGAGTAGCTGGGATTAAAGGTATGCACCACCACGCCCGGCTAATTTTGTATTTTTAGTAGAGACGGGTTTCTCCATGTTGGTCAGGCTAGTCTCGAACTCTCGACCTCAGGTGATCCACCTGCCTTGGCCTCCCAAAGTGCTGGGATTACAGGCATGAGCCACCGCACCAGACCCGAATCATCATTTCTGCATGCGGAGAAAACCGGCAGGAGAAGAGCATGGGGCAGGGTCTGTAGGAAATGCTCAGAGAGCTTCCTGGAGGCAGGGCTGGAGCAGGGCACAGGGGAGCCTGGCCTCCGCTGATGGTACTCCCTGGATGGAGCCAGGGCTGGGGAAGGCATGGGGGAGCCCGGCCTCTGCGGACGTTTCCTCCCAGGATGAGGGAGGCAGGGCTGCGGGAAGACGCCCCTTTCCTCTCACTGCACTGCCATTTGTCCCAACTCATTTCCATTCTATCTTGATTGGTTCTGAAAGCATCCTATTTGGCGAATCCTAAATAGTCTCACTTTCTGTCATGGTCGTGGAATCTCTCCATCTCGACAATGGAACTTAATTGTAAAGCGACTCTAGCTCTGAATTCCTACCTCTTGCCTTTTGGTTTTTCCTAGAAAAAGGAAATCCTTCCTGTTCCTCTGCACGTCCCTTCGTAGAAGGCTGCCTGAGAGGCCAGCACAGGAGCCCTCTAAGTGCCCTGCAGAGAACACAGATTCAGAGCCAGACAACCCGAAATTTTGAAACCCACTTTGAGTTTGAACTTGGCTGTGGAAAAGTTACACAATCGCTCTAAGCCTCTGTTTTCTCATCAGTGAAACAGAGAGGGGTTGCTCGTGTGAGAAGTGGCTGCCGATCATCTGCGTGTCCTTCACTCTCCCAGGCGCCGTGGGTCTGTATTCCACACGTGTGGGATCTTCCTCTGGACCCTTCGGACATGGTCCACACGCTGCCCTCAGGATCTGCTGGGGTCTGCACGGGGGGTGAGACGTGAACCCCGACCATGTGCACGACAGAGAGGAAGCTGGGGGGAGGGGGGGGACAAGGCCAGGTCACCTTCAGGCGCTGCCCGCCAGCAGGGCGGTTCGCACCCGGCTGTATGAGCTTTAAAAAAGACAGTGTTTTCTGTAGTTTAGAATCATGGTTTCACTAAATGGTGAGATAATTTTATGCCGCTTCCCCTACTAATTGCCATCTCATTATTATTAGAAAGGATGGTTTCCTTGAAGTCTAGAAAATTTTGTTCCAGTCCATTTCAACGGTGCAGGAGAAACGTGGCTTCCATTCCGAGGAAGACAGCGACACCTAGTGACCGTTCCCTCGCGGTGCGACGGCTTCACACCTGTGCGGCGGGGCCGCCGGGGGCGCAGGATGCTGCGGCCTTGCGGTCTTCTGCGCTGCAAGGCAGGGAGGGCATGGTGGCAGATTAACACCTGGATGAACACGGGCAGGTCAGGAGACAAATAAAACCCAGAGGTCTTTGAAACTTCAAAATCCCGTAGGGTGTATGACCCCAGTGAGCCCCATGCTACATCCAGCGAGAACCGAGAAGTGATGGTGTAGACATTCTTGGGTCCCCCAGACAGAGCACACCGGGAGTTACTGCCTCTTTCTCATCCCGAGACCTCCTGACTTTCCCCAGCACCCATCATGGCTGCAGTGGGGCTGTGGCCAGGACACAGGTAAATGTAATTCCCTTCCTCTTCCATCCTAGCTTTCACATCGGTGTGATTGACTGACAGCCTGCAGACTCCACGAGCGGGTGCCCTGCAGCCTGACACACAAATGCGTTCATCCTTCCCCTTTATCCTGACCCCGAACTAATGACGCAGCTTCCTGAGACAAAGAGGATGCTTCTCCTCGTCCCCCCTCGCGCTCTGAAGTGGGAAAAGATGTGTTCCTTCTGTTCTGGAATTTTCACTGTAAAGAAGAGAATGAATTTTAACTGTGTTTTCGACATATCCCTAAACAAGAAGTGCTTTATAGAGTGAAACCATTTTCCCTTCATCTAAAATTTAAAAAAAAAGAGAGAGAGAGAAAAGTGCAAGACTGAAGATGGGTGTGTTGAGCGGGGTGAGGAAGCATGGGGGACTCGGCGCTGGAGAGGCCCCGGACGTGTCTGGGGTTTGTGGTCAGGGGCCCTGGGCACCAGGTCCAGTCTGAAGCACCCGGGGGGATGGACGATGTTTGCGTAAGAGAGGGACAAAGGGACGGCAGGGTGGCCAAGCAGAGACGCGATTCCCTCTGTGGCCTTCCTGGACCAGCTTTGGATTCTAACAGCAACGTCTCTGCTCTTGGGAAGAGCTCCTCAGTGATTACCCGCCCGCCCCTTGTTTCCTCTTATTCCCGCAGCCACAGGGCGGGGCCGCCCAGCTCCAGGTCATCCGCTTGGACACACACCTGCCCCAGCTGCTGTGCTCGTCAAAGGCCCAGAGCGCCACGTGTCCTCTGGGGTCTGTGTGGTCGGCGCCGTGCGTGGGGCCGCTGTGAGTGACCCTCCTCTTGTGTCACAGAGCCACTGTACTCGTGTGCACATGTGCTCTGAGACCTGGATGCCCCTGGAAGGACAGACACCGAGGACCCGAGTGCACTGGAGTCCCGCTCCCGCAGATCCAGCTGCTGGGAGAACTGTCAGCCAGGAATGGGACTGCGATGGGGAATTCCTTCTGTCAACACACTTTCTAATCTAAGCTCGAGACTCCACTTCCAGACTAGCGCAGGCTTTTTCCCCCACATCTCCTTCTCTGCAGCCGGGGCTTCTGCCGGGTCTGCGGAGCCCAGAGCCACGCTCTCCGCCGACTCCATCTGCAGATGCCTGCCCCAGCACCCATGCTGCTGCCAGGACACCAGTGAACCCAGACAGGGTGAGCAGGTTGCAACAGGGTACCGGGAGGAATGCCTGGCTGGTCCATGTCTTGAAATCAGTCTTATTGAACAATCCGGGAAAGACATAACCTTCTAGCCTATTCTAAGGCTATCGATGTGAATTAGATTCTTCCATTTCCCCTGAATTCTCTGATTAAAATGATAATTATGCAATAGCTGCTTTCCATTTTAAAAGCTGAGTATGACTTCCCTACTTGGTGGAAGGCTGTCTGCCCAGAAAAGGTGTTGCTGTTTAATGCTTTCTGAAAAAGCATTATCTGTATTGTATGCACAGAATCCACTTGTTGCCACAATTCCCCCTCCTAAAAATTATCGCTCGGGCAGAGACACACCTGGCTGGATCTCGTTCTGCCCCCACCTGGTCCCTGGGTCCTCTCTGAGGCCTGAGTCACCTGCTCTGTGCTGACTTCTGCCTCCTCTGGATGGAGGCCATAGCTATCATTGCACAGAAGTGCACTTGCATGCAGTGGAGTGACTGTGTCCAGGAGGCGGGGGCCAGTGGCCTGGGCAGATCCGCACTGGCTGGCCGCACCTGCCTGGTTTGTCATCACTGGTTTGCGAATAGGCTGGAAATGCAGAGAAAATCCAGACACTGCACCAACAGGAAAACGAAGCCTCCTCAGCCTCCCATCACACAGCCACCCACAGTGCCAGGACAGGCTTGAGGTGTTTCTCCTGCTGCTTTAAGATAGATATAGATAGATGTCAAGCCGTTCCATTCGCAGCCATAGCTCACTCCTGGGTCTGGCTGTCGAAAACCTGTTTCACTCTGGAGAAATGGGGCAAAAATACAAGTTGTACATGGTCATTTTCAAGCACACATTATATATATTCTGAAACATCAATAGGATTTCCACCCAGTTCAGGACACTTGCCTTAAATTTAATTCAGCCTGCAGCCTGGGTAGTGTCATTTTGTAAAAAGGATGATATGCTATAAATAACTGTCCCTCAGACCTAGAAGTGGGATGGCTCATGAATAACGCATGAGCTGTGCACAGCGGCGCTGCCCTTTGAATCAGAGAACATGTTTTTCCCGATCTCAAGAGGGAGAAAGCCCTCTTCCAGCCCCCTTTTAAATTCTTGGCTTGGAATGAACCTGACTCCTTCTTGGAAAATCCAACCCCAAATCAACACTCGAGTCCTCGTCGTGTTTTCCTCTCCCCGCTTTGAAGGAAGAGTGGCCGTGGGTTTGAGGGTCTGAGTCTCTCCTCTTTGCTGAGGCTCTGCACAGCTGTAGCCCCCACTCCATCCACCTCCAGGCACCCGAATCCATGCCAACAATAGAACACGCGAGTGACCCTGCTACTGCAGGAGTGTGTTGCAGCCAGGGCTGATGGGGAGCAAACGCAATAACCCTATCTCTGCCGGACTTGCACCTGCTGCCCTCCAGCTTGGTCTGGCGACTCCCACACAGGAGCCGGGTGACAGGCCTGGAGGGTGGCCTTGCTGGGCCAGGACACCAGTACACACTCAAGGCAGAGCAGCAGGTCAACCTGCCATTGCCAAAGGCCTGTTGCTCTCCTGCTCCGCCAGCCAAGGCCTGGAAGGGAAGGAAGGAAGAAACAGGGCCCGATTGTCCTGGCTGGGATAATACCAGGACCAGGGAAGGGGATGGGGAACGAACGGCCTCTGCCTCTGGAAGGGAAAGTGATGCGGTCAGGAAGGAGGAGATGGTCCCAGACCAGATTCGAACCCGCCAATGCCAGGGACCAGCAAATAATTGTTGAACAAATGAATGAATGAATGAGTTGATCTAAAACTTTTGATAGTCTTCGAATGGGGACAGTCCAAAGCTATAGGGTCTCATGGGATCATTCATTCTTTCATCAAATGGCTGTAGAGGACCAGGCTCTGTGCCTCTCATCTACTGGTGGAAGTAGATGAGTTACAAGTCACAAATGGGGCATCCATTTATGATCTTCTATGGCCCATTAAGGGATTCTCATTCACCACTTAAGCTGCAGGACAGGGGTATCACGTTCCTTTTCATTCTCCGATTATTCACTCACCCACTGAGAACTGTGCTGAGCCCACCCCGTGCCCAGAGGACGTGGGGCCCACAGTGAAGGGATGGGGAAGTGACGTCAGGGAAAGAGGAAAAAGACAGATCCATTAGACACAGGACATGTCGTGGGATTGTTTAGGAAACCGCAATCTTCCTGAAAATACATATTGTTTTTTGATGACTCCCTTCTTAGGGACAAGTCAAATTAACCGAAGAATCTTCTTTTCCCCTTCCCCAAATTTTTGTTGCTACCGTGCAGATATGGATTTAGATGATAAATATCATATATAAAGAGGCCACGAGACTTCTGCTCACTTCCTATCTGCCGTGTCCCTGACCCTGTGCAAACAAAACCTCTGGCGTCTGCATCTACCTCAGAGCCTGCTGCTGCCACCACTGAGAGATGGAGAAGCGGGGAGATTGTCTGGGGAGGCAGGAGAACCCCAAAGACAACCCACAGACTCTATCCACACAGGAGCTCAAGTGTGGGGGGGCCAGCAAGCCGCCTCCCTGGCCACAAAATCTCAGTCATGAAGGTCAGGTCAACTACATTTTTTTTTTTTTTTTTTTTTTTTTTGAGATGGAGTCTCGCTCTGTCGCCCAGGCTGGAGTGCAGTGGCGCAATCTCAGCTCACTGCAAGCTCCGCCTCCCGGGTTCACGCCATTCTCCTGCCTCAGCCTCTCCGAGTAGCTGGGACTACAGGCACCTACCACCATGCCCGGCTAATTTTTTTTGTATTTTTAGTAGAGACGGGGTTTCACCGTGGTCTCGATCTCCTGACCTCGTGATCCGCCCGCCTCGGCCTCCCAAAGTGCTGGGATTACAAGCGTGAGCCACCGCACCCGGCCTAAGGTCAACTACATTTTAATGCAATATGTTTTTAAAAACCAAGGTTAGCACAAATACCCATGACAGACAAAATATCACAATTTTAAAGACAGAATTGCTGATACTGATTTTTTCTTTTTTTTTTTTTTAGCCTATGTCTCCAATATGGCTCAGCATGACCGGGCCATTGTGTCTAATCTCGGTATTAACTTGGCGTGATTTTCTTTTCTTTTTTCTTTTTTTTTTTTTTTTTTTGAGATGGAGTCTCTCTCTGTAGCCCAGGCTGGAGTACAGTGGCGCGGTCTTGGCTCACTGCAAGCTCCGCCTCCCGGGTTCACGCCATTTTCCTGCCTCAGCCTCCCAAGTAGCTGGGACTACAGGCGCCCACCACCACGCCTGGCTAATTTTTTTGTATTTTTAGTAGAGATGGGGTTTCACCGTGTTAGCCAGGATGGTCTCGATCTCCTGACATTGTGATCCGCCTGCCTCGGCCTCCCAAAGTGCTGGGATCACAGGCGTGAGCCACCGCGCCCGACCAACTTGGCGTGGTTTTCTTTGCATTCACGTGGATGTCTTAGGAGAGCTGCAGCACCCTCTGCTCCTCACTGTCCTCATCATCCACCAGCTCTCCACTCGATGTCAGGTCCCCAGCTGGCGTGCGTGACCCTGCTGCAACATGCTCAGTCGCCCCTGAACCTCCTCTAGGAGATGCTCACACTGGGTTGTAACTCCCTATGCAACATCGGCTTCCACCACTTGACGGTGGGCACAGAACCTGGTCCTCAACCACCCCTGAATAAATAAACGATCCTATGAATCAATCCATCCATGAACCCATCCTCCAAGCGTGATCATCCAGACGGGATGCAAAAGATCCCAGTCCTGTTCTCCTTTCCCTTCCGCTTGATACCTTCCGCTTCCTCCTTTTCATACTCCAGCCTCCTGCCTCCTGCCCCACACACACCCCACCCCTAAGCCAGCAAAGCCGACGGGTCCAGGGGTGACCTGCCGGTGAAGAGCGACAGAGCAGAGGCACCTCCTAGGGACTGGGGCTCAGGCGATCTGGCTCTGGGTATGACGTTACTCTAAACACGTTTCATGGTTTGTGTTTCTGCTTCTATAAAATAGTCATCGACGGGATTGCCAAGAGCCCAGTTACATTGAATTTTAGATAAATAATAAATAATATTTTAGTATAAGTATATCCCAAATATTGCATGAGATATACTTATAGCAAAAAAAAAAAAAATCACGTGTGATTTATCTGAGATTCACATTTAACTGGGTAACCTGTATTTTTATTTGCTAAGTCTGGCAGCTCCATCACTGATGTGCCATTTTAAAACTTCAGACATCACTTTGGCAACAGCATGGTGACCTCATCTCAACCCCCAGCTGTGCCTTCGAGTCTTATGCAAAACTGCATCTTTTTAAACACCTGGAAGGACCAAGACCCATGATTTTTTAATACGTGATATTTGTCATCTAAATCCATATTTGTACAGTAGCCACAAAAATTGGAGGAAGATCACAGCTGTAATCCCAGCACTTTGGGAGGCCAAGGCAGGTGGATCACAAGGTCAGGAGTTTGAGACCAGCCTGGCCAACATGGTGAAACCCCATCTCTACTAAAAATACAGAAATTAGCCAGGCATGGTGGCAGGTGCCTGTAATCCCAGCTACTCAGGGGGCTGAGGCAGGAGAATCGCTTGAACCAGGGAGTTGGTGGTTGCAGTGAGCCGAGATCACACCACTGTGCTCCAGCCTGGGGACAGAGCAAGACTCCATCTCAAAAAAAAAAAAAAAAAAAATGGAGGAAGAAGGAAAGAGGTTCGTTCAATTCACTCAGCTTGTCCCCAGTAAATGTGTCATTAAAAACAATGTAAGTTTTCAGGAAGACTAGGGTTTCCTAAACAATTCTATGCCATGTCCCATGTCTCATGGATCTGTCTTTTTCCTCTTCCCCTGACTTTACTTTCCCATCCCTTAACTGTGGCCCTGACCTCCTATGGGGCACCGGATGTAATCACTGCAGTTCTCGGTGGGTGCGTGAGTAATTGGAGAATGAAAAGGAAGGTGATACCCCTGTCCTGTGGCTAAAGTCATAAATGGGAATCCCTTAATGAGCCACATAAGATCATACAGAGATGTCCCATCAACAAAAGTCCTAGAATGGTAATAATAATAAAGTCTTGAAAGATATATTTTGGGGTAGGATATTAAACACAGAAGGAAATTAACCTGACACCAGGCATGTCAGCCTCGGTTCCCAGACCCTCGAGCACACACATCAGGAGACCCAGGTACAGGCTCATCTGTCTGAATGACTTTCCAGCCCTGTGCTTGGCCCCTTGTCTGGTTCTGTCCATGGTCTGCCTTCT
Source organism: Symphalangus syndactylus (assembly GCF_028878055.3). Lineage (NCBI taxonomy): Eukaryota > Metazoa > Chordata > Mammalia > Primates > Hylobatidae > Symphalangus > Symphalangus syndactylus. The sequence continues at coordinate 8,575,061 of NC_072432.2, read as the reverse complement.
CTTCCTAAGCCATCCCTGCACGTCCTAGACAGGCACACTGACAGAGCCAAGGACTTTGTGAGTGAGGGCAGGACATGTTAGCAAAGTCCTCAGCTGCCTGACACTGTGATGAGCCCATGAGAGGAAAACCACTGGGCCCCAGCCCTGAAGGCCAGTCATCACGGGGCCACAGAAAGGCACACGGACAGCCATCAGTGGGGCTCCAGGTGCCTGGTGAGGAAAGACAGCAACACCTCATGCTTAGGGCATTCCCAGCTCAATGAAATAAAGGCAATATTTTATTTAGCAAAAATTGTCACTATTTGTTGGAATGAGAGTCCCTCCTCAAGGCTCACAAACTGTCTTCAGGAGGATTTGTGCCATGGACTACAGCAGGGAGATTGTTTTATCATTATGATTATGAAGTCCTACCCAGCAAGTCTGAAAATTGTGGTAGAGAAAGTATAAACCTTCTGTGTCTGTGAAGGAAAATTGTTATTGCTACTGAATATATGAATTGCAAAATGCCATCATACAAAGATTTTTAATGCATTTCTGTCATATAGAGGGAGAGTAGAAGCTGCTTGAGTTTATTTAAATATTGTTGACAGAAAACTGCTGTCTTTAGGAGCCTAGCCGTGGATTAAGATTCATATATATACACATATATACATGCAAATTAAAATGTTGAAAAAGAGACACTTATCAACATAACCTTTAGAAAACCAAGAGAATCTTGTAGCCCAAGAGCATATTCACAGGAGAAAAGGGAAATTCATGAACACCTCATTTTACTTCCTCCCGCAGGAGCTGGGAGATGGGAAAGTCACCAGACCATGAGCCGGAGGAGGATTCCCACACTCAGGCCTCCATGGGCACCACGAGGACTGGACATGTGACCCCAGCTCTCTGGGTCTCAGTTTCGTCTCCTGCAGAGCATCTGAGCTACACCGTCTCTAAAATTTCATCAAGCTCCTGTGTTCCATTCTGTTCTGAGATACCCAATTCTTATGCCTGCTAAAAACCACAGTGAGAAAGAATAACCTATGTCCACATTTTGGTTTCCTAGGAGAAATATCAACATGTGTCTGCCAAATAAAATATTGTATTAAATGAGTTATTTCAAAAAGTACTCTTTGACCACCTCAACGTGTGTTAAAACGAATGCCTCGTGTTAAAAGGAATGGCTCATGTTACATGGAGTCCTTGTAGGGTAAGGGAGAGAGGTCATCTGTGAGACAAGGACTGCTTTTGAAACTCTCCACATAACCATGGCCAACACTGACCCCTGTTGGAGCAAGATGCAGGGAAGAGGCAGCCAGGCAAGCTGGAAGAATGGAAAAAGAAAAAGAGATTCTAAGAGACAGGAAATTTGATACCAAACCCAGGAACCCTGAATCCTCTACACCAAATCCAGGAACACTGAATCCTCTATACCAAACCCAGGAACCCTGAATCCCTCTACACCAAATCCAGGAACCCTGAATCCTCTATACCAAACCCAGGAGCCCTGAATCCCTCTACACCAAATCCAGGAGCCCTGAATCCTCTATACCAAATCCAGGAGCCCTGAATCCTCTATACCAAATCCAGGAACCCTGAATCCTCTATACCAAACCCAGGAGCCCTGAATCCCTCTACACCAAACCCAGGAGCTATGCCTCCTCTATACCAAACTCAGGATCCCTGCCTCCTCTATACCAAACCCAGGAGCCCTGAATCCTTCTATACCAAATCCAGGAGCCCTGAATCCCTCTACACCAAATCCAGGAGCCCTGAATCTTCTATACCAAATCCAGGAACCCTGAATCCTCTACACCAAATCCAGGAGCCCTGAATCCTCTATACCAAATCCAGGAACCCTGAATCCTCTATACCAAACCCAGGAGCCCTGAATCCCTCTACACCAAACCCAGGAGCTATGCCTCCTCTATACCAAACTCAGGATCCCTGCCTCCTCTATACCAAACCCAGGAGCCGTGAATCCTTCTATACCAAATCCAGGAGGCCCAAAACCCTCTATATCAAATCCAAGGTGTCTGGACCCCTATATACCAAATCCAGGAGGCCCGTGGCCATCTATACCAGATCCAAGTACCTGTGTACGAGACAATGTGAACTTGAGACCATGAGAACGATGATATGTCTGACCACATCGTGTCCCCAGCACGTGACAGGATAGTACTGGATTGGCCACAGAGCTGCCGATATGCACAACCTGTACAAAAACACATCCACTTTTCAGGGAGGTGAAGACACAAGGGAGGGGGTCAGAAGGCACCTGCCAGGAAATGCGCTGTGTCTTTTATAACTCAGTGACCGTTCCACACCTGGGTTATAACACTGCAGTGTCTATGGAATGCAATGGGGGAAATATAAAATAAATAAGGAAGGAAGGAGCACTCAAGAGTTTTATCAGCCAGAGAAAAGTTACTGTTAATATTGTTACTGAGTGTTTTTTGATTTTTCTTTTTTTTCAAATAGAACCTGGATCCTATTTTGCTCTATTTTTTTTTTCTAACTTGACATGGTATCACCAGCCTTCTCTCTTGTTTTGTTTTTGGAATATTCTGTAAGTGCTGTGTCATCTGCAGGGCCTACTCCACGACCTCTGCGCCTGCCCCTCCAGCGTCTGCCCTGTGCTGCTACCCCTGCAGCCGCTGCCAGGAGCTCCTGCTGGTGAGGCCCCCAGTCAACAGGTGCCCTGGCTACTGTATCTGCAGAGGAGAAGACAGTGCTCAGAGGCAGCACAGGTGCAAATCTAAATGGGGCTGTCACCAAGTTGACCCTGGAATCTTAAATAACGCCCCTTGCAGGTGCCTGCTATGTTGGGGCTTCTCTGCACTCCCACCCTTTCTCAACATCATCCCAACAGCACGTCTCCATCAAGCGTGGGCTTTGTGACCCCCACCCCTGACCGACCATCCCCACAGAGAGGCTCTGCCCCTGACCTAGGGTGGGAACTCGCCTTCTTTGGTTGTTTGCTGTGGCACAGGCAACTTACTCATCTTCTCTGTGCCTCAACTTCTTCATATAGAGGGCAGGGTCTGCCTACCTCATAGCAGAGCTATGAGGGTGAAACTGCATCTGTCTGCGTGGTTGTATTTCCATGACATCACTTACACTGTCTGCCTTGGGTGTGATTCCATGCACGAGTCTGTCTCCACTCGGTGACACTCTGGAGAGCTGGAAATGCCTCTGATTCATCTTTTAGTTGCCACAAAACCTAGCACAGAGCCTTGCCCTGTTAGGGAAATAGAAAGACCTCCTTTACTTATTTCATAATTTTTCCCAAGCCCTACACTTGGAGCTTGGGTGTCTGGAGAGGCATTATGAGGAATATTCTGATACATCAGCAATTTTTCCCCACCTTTTTGTATCTTATACACCTGCTCCCCACCCTGAGTTTTTGTCTCAACCCCATCAGGAGTGGATGATGCAGCCCACAGCCCAGAGAGACACAATGGCACAAATTCCCAGCCCTGGAGTTCCACCTGCTGAGGTGCAGCAGAGACAGTGGGTTTGGAAGGATGTTTTTATCTGAGAAACCCAGTCTCCCCGCCGCCTCCAGACTAGCTGTGTTTCCCTAAATGGGAGGAAACGGAGAAAGAGCGTCCTAAGTGGGGAAAGGACACTCAATGCCGGTGGGCTCCTGAGAAGGGACTTCGGCCCCGTTCCCCACCCCCGGGGACTAGAGGAAATGATGGGATCCCTGACAGGTGTGGGAATCCAGGCACAGAGAAAGCAAGGCTGCCATCCCAGGGAAGGCCCTGCACAGCACAGAAGCACCCATGTGGAGGCTGGTCCGTCCAGATGCAGTCCCCAGGATATTCTGCATGCCCAGGTGGAAAGGGAAGCTGTGGAGTCATTTCCTCCAGACCCCAAACAGAGGCTAGACTGGGAAGGAGTTGAGAGAGAGATGTGGAGAAGCCTTTTGACAAGAACAAAATATAGTGGTGTTGACCAATGGCCTGGCCAGAGAGGACCCCCATAGAGAAGATGCTTCCAGCAGAGTCCTGGTGACAAATGACAGAAAAGCACAGGCTGGCCCTTCCCGCAGGTGAGACACCCTGGAAATGAACCCAATTCCCAGAAGGGCGGGGAGGGGGAGCCAGAGTCACCAGAGCATTGGCTGAAGTTTGTCTTTCCCGCCAGGCAGATGGCTCGCACTCCACAGACCAGGGTCACCTGTCAACAAGGCACCTGTTTCTCTGGCCTGAATTCTAACCAAATAGGGCTTTAAAAGTGAACCTACTCTCAGCCCAGGTGCCTCCCCCATGATGGGGGCACACTTTGGTTGGGGTCCCACATCTGGCCAAGACAGAACTCAGAACAGACAGAACACCCGTGGGAGGACAAGACCTCATCCCCACAGGGCTTCTTAACACTGTGTTTCTACCTCATGCCCACTTCTTATGCAAGTCAGGAAAGCGTCCCACGTCTCCAGCAACCACGCTGCACGTGGCTCGCCACTAGAACGGAAGCCCACGGGAACAGAGGCCCTCCTGGCCTTGGCTACCACGGTACCTGGAACACAGTAGGTGTTCAGTCACTGCTTGTTTAGTCCATGAATGACACACATGTGGATTCACGGCCTGATGAGTAGAAACCCATATGTACTCACAGGCAGGCATGAAGCTCGCTGTTGAAAGAGTCAAGTAGGTCAGTACTTCTTAGGGAGACAAATATTCCCTGAGCCTCTAGATAGGCCCCTTAATTCTCACGACAGATATTCTTTTTGTTTGTTTGTTTGTTTGTTTTGTTTTGAGACACAGACTTGCTCTGTCACCCAGGCTGGAGTGCCATGGTACGATCTCGGCTCACTGCAACCTCCACCTCCCTGATTCAAGTGATTCCCCTGCCTAAGCCTCCTAAGTAGCTGGGATTACAGGGATGTGCCACCACACCCAGCTAATTTTTGTACTTTTAGTAGAGGCGGGGTTTCTCCATGTTGGCCAGGCTGATCTTGAACTCCTGACCTCAGGTGATCTGCCTACTCCAGCTTCCCAAGGTGCTAGGATGACAGGCGTGAGCCACCACACCTGGCCACAACAGATCTTCTTAAATGTAGGTGACAAATGACAGAATTTTGCTTTTTGGAAACAAGGTGCTACTTTCAAAAACGCTAGCACAAGAAACCTTGAGATGACAGCCTCTGGGGAAGATCAGTCATGCAGCCACAGCGGTTCTTCTGGTGTTAGCAAAGCCAGGGCAGTGCTATAGGAAAACTCAAAATGAGCCATATAAATCATTGTATCGGGTGATCTGCTTATGCATCCTTGGCACAAAAAAAAATCTTCCTGGGATTTGCTTTTAAATAGTCACAGTGGGGAGAGGAGTTAGGACTAAGCCAAGCGTGGATGAAAGAATTTCAGCCACGAATTGATAGTTCAGAAGTCTGGGTGACACGAACACAGGGTGATAGAATTTGTCTACTTTTACATATGTCTGAAATGTTCCACCTAAAAAGTGTTTGTGCCGGGCGCGGTGGCTCACGCTTGTAATCCTAGCACTTTGGGAGGCCGAGGCGGGCGGATCACGAGGTCAGGAGATCGAGACCACGGCGAAACCCCGTCTCTACTAAAAATACAAAAAAATTAGCCAGGCATGGTGGCGGGCACCTGTAGTCCCAGCTACTCGGAGAGGCTGAGGCAGGAGAATGGCGTGAACCCGGGAGGCGGAGCTTGCAGTGAGCCGAGATTGTGCCACTGCACTCCAGCCTGGGCAACAGAGCGAGACTCCGTCTCAAAAAAAAAAAAAAAAAAGTGTTTGTGTTTTAAATGCACATCTGTCTCTGGGGCTGGGCCAGCAACTCCCACCCTGGAAGGAACAACATATCCCATCTGTTTCTTTGTGGCTTGTCAGAGAGAATGTTCAGGCTGCTGTATTCTGTCTAAATTCCAGAAATAGGACACTGCGACTTCCAAGCCTCATACCTGAGATAATTAGAACAAGAAGTCTGTGTTCATATGTCCAAGATCATTAAAGAATTCAAGAAGCAAGCCAAAGAAAAAAAATTATTTTACTAAAATTAACAACTGTAATGATCCCAAATCCATGTTATTTCTATATATGAACTTTCTGAAATGCGTGATATTTATATCCAGCAAAGAATGTCTTTTCTTAGCCCAAGAAAAATAAGAAGAGTGAAGTCAAGCTGGCCAGGAAACAGTGGAGTGGGTCTGTGTGTTCACCCAGACAGCGTGAGTCAAGCAGGGTGCCAAGCTGGGATCATTTCTGACCTACTCATCAGTCAGACCTGAGTGGCCTCAGGTTACCGACATAAAAACACTAGTAGCTACAGAGCAGAGCCTGCTCCAGGCTTTAGGAAGAAGCTGCTGGAACTGGCTGGCTTGTATTTCCTTCCAGAGCCCAGATACCTCTTAGGTTGTTCCAGTCTGCTGAGCAGATCCCTGAATTTCTAGAAAAATTAGAAACATGGAATCAAAGTCATTACCTTTGCAGGGATCAAAGTAAATGGTGAGGCAAAAAATGAATCTGGGAGAAGAAGGTTTTCCAGGTTAAGGAATGGCATTTCCAGATGACAGGGACATGAGGACAGCACAGTTAATCAGAGGCTGTGCTACTGCTGACATGTCTTTTTCCTTGTCTTATGTTCCAGCACTGAAGTTAGGCTCCCATACCTTTTTTTTTTTTTTTTTTTTTGAGACGATGTCTCACTCCGTCACCCAGGCTGGAGTGCAATGTTGTAATCTCGGCTCACTACAACCTCCACCTCCTGGGTTCAAGCGATTCTCCTGCCTCAGCCTCCAGATTAGCTGGGATTACAGGCACCCTGCCAGCACACCCGGCTAATTTTTGTATTTTTAATAGAGATGGAGTTTCACCATGTTGGCCAGGCTGGTCTCGAACTCCTGATCTCAAGTGATCTGCCTGCCTTGGCCTCCCAAAGTGCTGGAATTACAGGCGTGAGCCACTGCACCTGGCCAGGTTCCATACATTCTTTATCCTCTTATTCTTTGTCTTTTGCAAGAAGGGTTTAAAGAGGCTTATAACAATATATGGACTTTAGAAAAAAGTAAATGTTGGTAACTCAATAGTAAAAAAATCAAAAATATAAATTATTGATTTTGAATATGTTTATGCAATTTTAATGGCATAAGGACAATATCTGGAAGAGAATAGGTAAGATGTTAGTAGTGTGTTAGGGTGGTAAAATTATATGTAAGTGTTTTTATTTTATTAATTAAAATATTTTTATAGTTAAATACAAAAGAAAATTAGAGGCTTAGAGTTACTTGCCATATTCTGCTGAATTCATCATAACAGGCCATCTATGAAGGAGGAAGACACATTCATCTTTTAAAGTGAGAAAAAAATTTAAATATCCAAAGCTTCTTTGTGTCCTTATAGTAATTTAGTGTTGAAACTTGAAGTATAATATTTTTTAAAATCTACTTCATAATTTTCAGACAAATGCAGGCTGAGATCCTGCTCCTGCCATTTTGACAGGAAGAGCTACTGAAATTCTGATGCTCCTTCTTACTTGTAATATGAGGATGATAATAAAAGCGACTTCACTGTCAAAAAAAAATGAAGTGAATGATGAAATCAGAACATGAGGAAAGGTAGGGAAAACAAGAAGCAAATAAGAAATACTGCACATTCATTAGAGACGAGCCACAGATTGGGCTCTGAGCTGTCAAAAGATGCTCCAGCCAGGAAAACATACCAGAGACAGGCCAAGAGTGTACATCAGATGAATCCAGACTTGCTTCTTGGGAGACACATTCCTGGAACAAGATCATAGAGAAATTCCTCTTGGAAGTCTGTTGTTAGAGAGAGTAAGGGGCCTTCTTATCTTCCAAGGAGTCTGCTTTGCAGTGGAAGAACAGGGCATGAGATCGACAAAGTTAATGATACAATGTAAAAAATGCAAAGCAATTTTAAGTTACCATAACTATTTTTATGGAGAGGAATACTTGTGAACAGTAGCACATAGAGCTAAGCATTGACTCTATCTTCTTTAGGAAATCAATGTACCCAGTCTTCAGCCTTCTTCTGGAATATACCTTTTTTGATATTCTCATGGGCACCTGACCTTCACTGTTCCTGGGTCCTGCTCTGTAAAATGAGCCAAGTCCCACCCATCACCAACACCATCATCCTCACCATCATTATAACCATCACCATCACAATCAGAAACATCATCACCATCATCATACGCATCAGCAACACAATCAGAAACACAACATCATCAAAAATACCATGAGAAACACTGTCAACAACAGCAAAACTATCACCGTAATCATCACCAACACCATCAAAAACACCACCAACACCATCATCACTGTGACCAATACCGCCATGAACACCCACACCATCATGATCAACACCATCATCACCAACACCATCATCATCACTGTGACCAATACCACCATGAACACCCACACCATCATGATCAACACCGTCACCAACACCATCATCACTGTGACCAATACCACCATGAACACCCACACCATCATGATCAACACCGTCACCAACACCATCATCATCACTGTGACCAATACCACCATGAACACCCACACCATCATGATCAACACCGTCACCAACACCATCATCACTGTGACCAATACCACCATGAACACCCACACCATCATGATCAACACTGTCACCAACACCATCATCATCACTGTGACCAATACCACCATGAACACCCACACCATCATGATCAACACCGTCACCAACACCATCATCACTGTGACCAATACCACCATGAACACCCACACCATCATGATCAACACCATCACCAACACCATCATCACTGAGACCAATACCACCATGAACACCCACACCATCATGATCAACACCGTCACCAACACCATCATCACTGTGACCAATACCACCATGAACACCCACACCATCATGATCAACACCGTCACCAACACCATCAAAAATGTTGTCAGAAACGCCATTACTAACAGCAAAGTGATCATTACCATCATCAACACAATCAGAAACACCATTATCATCATCACCACCAACACAATTATTACTGTACTAGTCCATTTGTACACTGCTATAAAGAAATACCTGAGACTGGATAATTTATAAAGGAAATAGGATTAATTGATTCACAGTTCCACATGGCTCAGGAGGCCTCAGGAAACTTACAGTCATAGCAGAAGACAAAGGGGAAGAAAGGGTCTTCTTCCCAAGGTAGCAGGAGAGAGAAGAGCAAAGGAGGAACTTTCAGACACTTATAAAACCATCAGATCTCGTGAGACTTACTATCAGGAGAACAGCATGGGAGAAACTGCCCCCATGATTCAATCACCTCCCTCCCTCAACACGTGGGGATTACAGGTCCCTCCCTAGACATGTGGGGATTACGATTTGAAATGAGATTTGAGTGGGGACAGAACCAAACCATATCCATCATCGGCACCAATAACATCACCGATACCAACACCATCATAAACCCCATTAGAAACACGATCACCAACAGTGAAATCATCGCTATCATCATCACCAATGCCATCAGAAAAACACTATCAAAAACAGTGGACCAATCAGCAATACCATTATGGTATCATCACCATCACCAGTACCATCACCAGTGGCATTACTATCACCATCATCACCACCATCATCATCATCTCCATCATCATTACCAACACCATCACCACCCCCATATAACCACCCTCAGCAACACCATCGCCATCACGAACACTATTTATGGCACTTAAGTGCGGACTAAACATCTCAAAAATCAAACCAGTGAGGAGTCAGACATTAGCTTATTTTGTTATAACGTTCTAGAAAATAAAGTCTCCTAAATTACACAATACTGTATGTGAAGACAACCATAAGAAGTTTTCTATTTTCTTTAGGAAATCTTCACCAACAAGGAAATTAGTAATGGCAATTTACTCAAAAGTAAGGTTGTTAATAATAAAGTTTTAATGTTAGCTCAAAGAGATACTGAGCCAAGGAGTAAGGTGAAAATGAAGATTCTGTGTCAGAGGATGAGAAAGAGCCCATTAAAGGCCGATAAGAGTGGCACTGACAGACAGGATCAGGCCACACAGATGAAGCTGCCACCTAAGTCGCCCGTTCACCTTGTTATTGGCAAAGCCAGGTCTTCCCACATTTTACTTTGCACAAGAATGAGTTACGAGAGAACAAACAATATAAGGCCTAAGAAAAAAACAAGAACAAAAAATGTGTGTGTGTTGCATGTCAGGGCTTGAGGGCAGAGCAAGCTCTCATCTCTGGGAGTAATGTTCAGTGGGACCCAAGAGAGGCACCGCAAGCCCCTCAGTAGAAGTTCACAAGGTCATGACCTCATGAAGGAGGAGCAGATCGTCAGAAGGGAAAAAGGAAGGTCAAGAAGAAACAGTAGAACATGAGAGTTGAAAGAATTGTGTAGAATGGACTGAAAGAACCCATTTTCCAGAAACATACCTGAACTTGAAAACAGACCACTGCATAACTGGACCGAGAATTGAATGTAGGGCCCAAAACATAAACAACATAAAGACAGAAGAGTTGAAATGTGTTTGGAGCCATATATAACGTAATTGCTGCTGCTGAATCATGAAGTCAGTCACTGGGTGATAAGCTTGACAGTCAGAGGAAGAGGATGAAGAGATGAAGGGTGGGCAAAATGGCTCTGCACTAAATGACAGGGAGCAGAGAGAATACACAAATAGCTTCCTAGAGTTGACTCCACAATGAATAGGGAAAAAGCAAAGAAAATGTGAAAAGCAAACCTGTCAGGGTACACAAGTTCCATGATCACAATGTGTTAAGCAGATCATTCTGGCAACATTTTTAAACTAATGAGTGAAAAATAATATTTAAACAAAAATTCCTGCAAGTATTCAGGTGGTTGGCATAGGGTAGAGGGGAGGACAGAAAATGTAGTAACAGAGTATTAATTTCATTCACGTACAAGGAAACACGCAATACCAGCTGTCGTAGATGAAGGGCAATGATGCTGAGTGTTTGGTCAAAATGACTATCTTCACGGTGAAGATGGCAGAGAGATGACCCCAGGGATCCAAGACATCTGAACATATGCCAGACGCTCTTTCTAAAAGAGAACATTTCAGGCTCGTTGTAACTGAAAAACTGACAGAAGGGAAAGAACTCTGCAGACGAGGGCAGAGGACAGAGCCTGGAGTAAGAAATGCTCCCTGTCTGCAGGAATCCAGACACCAACACTCAGTTTAGCAAAAAGAAAACCATCTGAGCGGCTGCAGAGATCAGGGTTGTTTTTCTAAACTCCTTTCCGTTGTTTTATATTAGGAAGTTCAGTTTACCCAGCCAGCCTCGCCTACATCACAGGACAAGTCCATTTTTCAATCCCGTCTCCAAAGAGCAAGGTTTATTTAAGTTGTTAGCAATGTGCAACTTTGTTTGAAGGAAAATGTCAAATGCAATTACGGTAGCACTGAAACTGACCTATTTTAAAGGTGATTTCATTTAAGAATGATCTACTGTTTCCCAAAATATTAGTATCTTAGCAAGAAATGTTGAAATAAGAAACACTTCAGAATGACATGTTAAAAAGCCAAAAGAGAAACCATAATTTTGGCCCAAATTGCTAGACCAAGGGTTTACCTCAGCGATGACAACATCCATAGGCTGAGAACAAGGGCAAAAATAAACAAGAAGAATCTCACAGAGCACCACAAGATCACGGAGAAATTATGAAGGGAAAGCTCGCTCTCCAAATAGAAGACACATGACAAGTTCAACAAGTTCAAATCATTTAATGATGACCCAACTCGGAGTTGCTGAAAGATCAAGGGCGCCTCCTGCTGTTTCTTAAAGTAGAATCTGACTTAAGGGGGTGCTGTCTTTGCCAGGGGCACCTCCTGTTTATTAAAGTAGAATCTGACTTAAGGGGGTGCTGTCTTTGCTAGGGGCATGCTAGCAAAAGGGGCAAGGCGGTGTCTTCCTCCCCGCCGAAGATGGTCCCAACCTTGGAAGGGGTGTGTGGTGGGAGTGGGGGTTTTGTATCTGTTCCTGTAACTCTGGCTCTTCCCCCTAGCCTATCAGATTCAGGGGAGGGGTGACAGCTACCCCACCCCCAACAAAATGCCTTCTATGTGAAGCCATCGCCAGGGGACACTGACAACACCCTATAAGTTGTTATTTACATACAACAAACTTTCCTGAATTACTCACAGTGTGCCTGTGCCAGGTGCTCAGGCCATAGAGTGTCTTACCTTTATATTCACCTCATTCCTGTCCAATATGTAAGAAGATACAGTCAGTAAGCCAGGCACGGTGGCTCATGCCTGTTGTCCCAGCTACTCGGGAAGCTGAGGCAGGAGAATGGCATGAACCCAGGAGGAGGAGATTGCAGTGAGCCGAGATCGCGCCACTGCACTCCAGCCTGGGTGAGAGAGCGAGACTCTGTCAAAAAAATAAATAAATAAAAATAAAAATAAAAGAAGATACAGTCAGTAAAATGTCCCAAAGAGTCACCAGAACCTTTGAAGAAAGGTGGGAATGATGAGGTGGGCAATACTCAGATGTCCCATGTCTCCATTTCTTGCTGACCTTTGACCTCTATCATGGGCTGCAGACCAGCACACCTGCACCTTGTAAGCTCTGAGTGACATCTCCATACATTAATCCATTCACCAGGCACCCAGCTGCACTCTTCCAAATACTCAGCCCATGAGAAATCCTTCCTCCAGCATCTCTACCACTCTCCCAGGAGTCTGAGGTCCATGTGTCCCAAAACCCTGGAAACATGGCAGCCACTCTTCCCTTTCCTTGCCGCTGAAGAGCTGCACAATTATCCTTCAATATCTCAAGCCTATGTGTTCCAGTCATTTACAGGGGTTTCAACACAATAGATGACTTAGTACTACTTTTCATAACACAGTGACTGATCAAATTCCAACACAACTGAGTCCCTTCTGTCCCTGCCTTATTAATCTATTCTCGTGTTACTAACAAAGACATGCCTGAGACTGGGTAATTTATAAAGAAAAAGAGGTTTAATTGAATCACAGTTTCACATGCTGGAGAGACCTCATAATCATGGTGAAAGGTGAGGGAGGAGCAAAGGCACATCTTACACAGCGGCAGGCAAGACAGCGTGTGCAGGGGGACTGCCCTTTATAAAACTATCAGATCAGGTGAGACTCAGTCACTATCACGGGAGCAGCACGGGAAAGACCAGCCCCCATGATTCAATTATCTCCCACCAGGTTCCTCCCAGGACACACTAGGGTTATGGGAGCTACAATTCAAGAAGAGATTTGGGTAGGGACAAAGCCAAACCATATCACTGCCTTCTTGATTGATACTAAAATGGCCTGTGCAAGCTGGGTCATCGTCTTGCCCTGACTAAAAGGCGCTGCCAGGCTCCTGCGGAGTGATTCTGGGATCCTAGATGCTGGTGAGACTCCAACCCTCTTCTAGTGAGCAAAGGCACCTCCCTGAGCTTCTTCAGCCCTTCGTATTTACTAGGTAACTAGAGAAAGGAGGAGGAGGTAATGATTGGTCAGCTACTTAGTTGATCACAGGTTCTTATTATTACTAACAGGCTTCAGTTAAGCCTAATCATAGGAAATACTTGTGCCTGGGTCGTGACTGCCCTCAGCAGTCCTTCTGGGCGGCAGGTGCAGTTTGTCAGTTTGCCAACATTCTGCATTTATGAGAACAATTTGCTGTTTACTCATGTAGCCTCCAGTGGTATACTGAGTTGATCACAGCTCTCACTCTTTTGGCCTCCAACACCACCCCTTCTACATGTGCAGTTTCCCTAATGGGGAGGACTGTGCCACTCTCAAATATTTTCTGCCCTCTCATTTGAGCACACAGGATTGTTGGAACCTGGGCATTGCCATGCAACTTGCTAATCAAATGAGAGTAAAAGAGAGGGCGTCACCTCTAGCAGGAGCTTTCAGAGCCACCCCATTCTCCTTCCCTTACCCTGTAATCATGGGAACACGGCTTGAGATGGGTCAACAGATAGGTGACAAGGGACAGAGCCTCCTATGCTAAACCATATGGATGGACCTGCAGCACAAGTGAGAATAAACCATGGTCGTTGATGCTCTCAGCAAATCCAAGCCTGCCTTACCGACACACAGCTCGCTGGCACGTACTCTGCATAGACCACACTTAACAGCTCGACTCCACTCCCAGTAAAATCCAGTGAGCTTATCTCTGTGGATCGCTTATTTTAGCACAATTTCAGAATTTCAGCAAAGTAACAGGTGAAAAAGGGGGAAGTTGGTTATTGGCTCACAGAGAAAACAAATTGATGAAATAATTTCAGTGATTTGTTAAAGTGGTTTCTGTCTAAGGCAGCAAGTGAAGTCAGACGTCTGAGTCGCTGAGGCAGGAATTATTCTTCTTCAGGTCAGTGGTCTCTTTATGTCCCCATCTTATGGAAGACCTATATTAGAATATGACTTTCCCTTCTTTCGTCTTCTTCTCTGGAAGGAGTGGTGTAAGGTCTCACAGGAGCCTGTGCCTGTCTCCCTGTGCTTGGGATCATCTCAGGTTCAGCGACTTTTACACTTAGGGCTGGAGGGAGCCTTAAGCATCTTTGGGCCCAAAGGGGGCCTGGAGAAAGTTTCTGCTTCCTTTAATTAACCCTCTTTGCCTCCAATCTTACTTCAGGCCTTTCTGTCGCCCATTTACTAAGCCCCTTTGCTCTCCCCCTATTAAGCCTATCAGAGAGAACAGCTTGAGAGCTGCAGGGAACCCTTGCCTTGACTTTTTTTTCTGCCCCATTATTATTAGGTTCTGTTATTCTAGTTATCACCACAGCCTAAAAATTAAGCATCCCCTCTCTGGAAGGGGTTGCTGTGGTTCACCTAATCAGGCCAGTGCCCCGCATTGGATTCACATCAGGAAGAGGTAGAGCCATGAGTCCTCCCTGGAGCCAATGTTAGTTACTCTGAAGTCACAAACCAATGACTATGGGCTGCAATAGGATCTTCTTCCTCTAAATACTCGTCTTCCCTTTCCTACTCCTCCCCTTTCTCTTTTCCTGCATGCACACTCCCATCTATGTCTCTCTGATGACTCAAACCATACAAATGGTCCTTCCTGTGCCGAGCAGTCTCTGGGCAGTCTAGCT
>NC_072432.2:5000-7500 GCF_028878055.3 Symphalangus syndactylus | reverse complement strand
GTTAGGGTTAGGGTTAGGGTTAGGGTTAGGGTTAGGGTTAGGGTTAGGGTTAGGGTTAGGGTTAGGGTTAGGGTTAGGGTTAGGGTTAGGGTTAGGGTTAGGGTTAGGGTTAGGGTTAGGGTTAGGGTTAGGGTTAGGGTTAGGGTTAGGGTTAGGGTTAGGGTTAGGGTTAGGGTTAGGGTTAGGGTTAGGGTTAGGGTTAGGGTTAGGGTTAGGGTTAGGGTTAGGGTTAGGGTTAGGGTTAGGGTTAGGGTTAGGGTTAGGGTTAGGGTTAGGGTTAGGGTTAGGGTTAGGGTTAGGGTTAGGGTTAGGGTTAGGGTTAGGGTTAGGGTTAGGGTTAGGGTTAGGGTTAGGGTTAGGGTTAGGGTTAGGGTTAGGGTTAGGGTTAGGGTTAGGGGGTTAGGGTTAGGGTTAGGGTTAGGGTTAGGGTTAGGGTTAGGGTTAGGGTTAGGGTTAGGGTTAGGGTTAGGGTTAGGGTTAGGGTTAGGGTTAGGGTTAGGGTTAGGGTTAGGGTTAGGGTTAGGGTTAGGGTTAGGGTTAGGGTTAGGGTTAGGGTTAGGGTTAGGGTTAGGGTTAGGGTTAGGGTTAGGGTTAGGGTTAGGGTTAGGGTTAGGTTAGGGTTAGGGTTAGGGTTAGGGTTAGGGTTAGGGTTAGGGTTAGGGTTAGGGTTAGGGTTAGGGTTAGGGTTAGGGTTAGGGTTAGGGTTAGGGTTAGGGTTAGGGTTAGGGTTAGGGTTAGGGTTAGGGTTAGGGTTAGGGTTAGGGTTAGGGTTAGGGTTAGGGTTAGGGTTAGGGTTAGGGTTAGGGTTAGGGTTAGGGTTAGGGTTAGGGTTAGGGTTAGGGTTAGGGTTAGGGTTAGGGTTAGGGTTAGGGTTAGGGTTAGGGTTAGGGTTAGGGTTAGGGTTAGGGTTAGGTTAGGGTTAGGGTTAGGGTTAGGGTTAGGGTTAGGGTTAGGGTTAGGGTTAGGGTTAGGGTTAGGGTTAGGGTTAGGGTTAGGGTTAGGGTTAGGGTTAGGGTTAGGGTTAGGGTTAGGGTTAGGGTTAGGGTTAGGGTTAGGGTTAGGGTTAGGGTTAGGGTTAGGGTTAGGGTTAGGGTTAGGGTTAGGGTTAGGGTTAGGGTTAGGGTTAGGGTTAGGGTTAGGGTTAGGGTTAGGGTTAGGGTTAGGGTTAGGGTTAGGGTTAGGGTTAGGGTTAGGGTTAGGGTTAGGGTTAGGGTTAGGGTTAGGGTTAGGGTTAGGGTTAGGGTTAGGGTTAGGGTTAGGGTTAGGGTTAGGGTTAGGGTTAGGGTTAGGGTTAGGGTTAGGGTTAGGGTTAGGGTTAGGGTTAGGGTTAGGGTTAGGGTTAGGGTTAGGGTTAGGGTTAGGGTTAGGGTTAGGGTTAGGGTTAGGGTTAGGGTTAGGGTTAGGGTTAGGGTTAGGGTTAGGGTTAGGGTTAGGGTTAGGGTTAGGGTTAGGGTTAGGGTTAGGGTTAGGGTTAGGGTTAGGGTTAGGGTTAGGGTTAGGGTTAGGGTTAGGGTTAGGGTTAGGGTTAGGGTTAGGGTTAGGGTTAGGGTTAGGGTTAGGGTTAGGGTTAGGGTTAGGGTTAGGGTTAGGGTTAGGGTTAGGGTTAGGGTTAGGGTTAGGGTTAGGGTTAGGGTTAGGGTTAGGGTTAGGGTTAGGGTTAGGGTTAGGGTTAGGGTTAGGGTTAGGTTAGGGTTAGGGTTAGGGTTAGGGTTAGGGTTAGGGTTAGGGTTAGGGTTAGGGTTAGGGTTAGGGTTAGGGTTAGGGTTAGGGTTAGGGTTAGGGTTAGGGTTAGGGTTAGGGTTAGGGTTAGGGTTAGGGTTAGGGTTAGGGTTAGGGTTAGGGTTAGGGTTAGGTTAGGGTTAGGGTTAGGGTTAGGGTTAGGGTTAGGGTTAGGGTTAGGGTTAGGGTTAGGGTTAGGGTTAGGGTTAGGGTTAGGGTTAGGGTTAGGGTTAGGGTTAGGGTTAGGGTTAGGGTTAGGGTTAGGGTTAGGGTTAGGGTTAGGGTTAGGGTTAGGGTTAGGGTTAGGGTTAGGGTTAGGGTTAGGGTTAGGGTTAGGGTTAGGGTTAGGGTTAGGGTTAGGGTTAGGGTTAGGGTTAGGGTTAGGGTTAGGGTTAGGGTTAGGGTTAGGGTTAGGGTTAGGGTTAGGGTTAGGGTTAGGGTTAGGGTTAGGGTTAGGGTTAGGGTTAGGGTTTAGGGTTAGGGTTAGGGTTAGGGTTAGGGTTAGGGTTAGGGTTAGGGTTAGGGTTAGGGTTAGGGTTAGGGTTAGGGTTAGGGTTAGGGTTAGGGTTAGGGTTAGGGTTAGGGTTAGGGTTAGGGTTAGGGTTAGGGTTAGGGTTAGGGTTAGGGTTAGGGTTAGGGTTAGGGTTAGGGTTAGGGTTAGGGTTAGGGTTAGGGTTAGGGTTAGGGTTAGGGTTAGGGTTAGGGTTAGGGTTAGGGTTAGGGTTAGGGTTAGGGTTAGGGTTAGGGTTAGGGTTAGGGTTAGGGTTAGGGTTAGGGTTAG